>NC_038252.2:2663947-2669123 GCF_000004515.6 Glycine max | reverse complement strand
CTTAAGTTTATTTACAAAACATGACAAAAGTAGTATTATATGAACTGATTAGTTAATAATTAATTTATTAATTAAGTTTTTTGACAAACATATAATATTCATTATAATATATTTTAATCACAAATATATCTTTTTTGTACAAACTAAAGTTTAATTAGGCACAACTCAGAGAAGGGAAGTCGGGCTTTGGGGGTGGGGGTGGGGGGAAAAAGAAGGTAGAGAAATAATGCTGGGAGAGTGGTATTTGGATAAATAATTTTTCTTTTTGTGTTATTTGGGTTAGAAAGTCAAGAGAAAAAGGGGTGCAAATAGAACTCAAATAACTGAGAATTTCTGCCTACCATATTTCTTGAGTAAAAGTGTAAAACATTGGTTAATGAAATCGGTACGTTGATTAATTTGGGTTCTCAAACTTGCACATTAATCTGGTCTCTAACAACTAACATGATCTTTCTAAAAACACAACAACTAACATTATCAAATCGGTCAATTTGATCTTTATTGTAGGGATCAAATTAAATGACAACAATGTTAGGATTAAAATAACTAACAGTAGTTGTTATTAAAATCAACAACTAAACTAACTGGTACTCTGGTAGTTATCAAAATTAAGGATTAAATTTGTTTGTTCACAATGTCAAAGACCAAATTGGTCGATGATGCCAATTTCAAAGATGTTAAAATTGATGTTTTATTCGATTTTTGAGCTGTTAGAGTCCGTAATGTTAGTTTATTACTCTTCACGAAACTCATAGTATTAGTTTTACTAATAAACTAACTTCAAATACGAAATCCTAAACTGCTGTTTTTTTTTGTAAAAAATATGTGACTTATATACTGGTGCACGAAAAACCTACTTTATCGGCTTTAGAAATGTGGAGCTCCAACGGGAGCATTGGCATTGATATATTAGTTAGATTTTGTTTGTATAATCCAAAACACTTGATTGGGAAAGTCCCAAAGGGTACAAAAACATCACTCGTGCTAGCTATTAGGCCTAGGCATCATAATTTTTTTGGTGGTTATATTAGGCACCATAATTTCATAGGTTAGTAATGTTCACCACTACTTCACCATAATCTCAATGATTTCAACATTGAATTACTTAGTAAGTAACGTGGTGAAGATTTTGAACCATATGTAAAGAATTGGTAGTTGAGAACTAATAATGAGTTTGAATCCTCAATGAGTATAAAAAGTGTGCGATTTTATCCAAATCTAGAAGTAACTCTTCTTTTATTTCATTATTATATATTGATGATCTAAGACGTAACTCTTTTTTAGAAGTAGTAGGTACTTAATTGTGTGTGTATTCAATTGTAAATGTATAATTAATTTTAAATGCAAAATATATTTCGGCATCTTTTGTGATCAACTAACATTCTTGTAAATTCAATCCAACCACTATATTGCCCACGCTCCTATTGTTAAAGCTACCCTTTTGAGTAGTGTTGGCACTTGCCTTTGCATGTGGCCATTATGGGTGATTTTGGTTTATAGAATATTCGGTCGATTATGTGCTTTTTTTGGATGTTTTAGGCCTCCACACTACTACCTTTGCTTTTCTTCCCCTTTATCAAAAAGTTTCGATAACATTTAATAAGTTTTCCTGCCTATTTCTTTACCCATTGTGAGGATGATTTATGGTGATTTAATCTTTTTCGTTTTACGAACTGGGTCTAACAAAAAGGACCAATACTTCGTAACATGACAAATTTGTTGTGGTTCAAATTTTTATTGAAAGAAATATTTATATTCAATGTCTAATTGTATCTCAAATAAGATTGTATCTAAAGAAAATACCTATGAGAAAAGAATGTTTTATTCTCAAAATAAATTAATATGGTCATGTAGATTTTAATTTTAGTCTTTAATTACTAACGAAAGTGATATGGCATTTTCTTATTCATTTATAATGATAAAAAAAAGTTACTTAAACTTTTATTCTAAATTATATATAGTTAAACCTTTCAAATCTATTTCTCAAAGTTTAATTCTTCACATGTTAATGGTCCCTCAGCATTAGTTGATTATAAATGAGAATATAAATTAGTTTGACCCTTGAACTGCTTCGCCACTTTATTTTTCTAGGTTGGTTTTATACGTTTTTACTTCACTCATAGGTAGCAGACCCATGTATCGCTTAAGCCTAATGGTGCACGTAATGACAAAATAATCTTTAAAATGTTAATGTACATTAAAATTAATTTAAATATAGCATATTGATTTTTAAAGGGAGTAAAATGTATAGTTTAAAAATAGAGGAGAGGGAGGTTGTGGTTTTAGCATTTCCCAAGAAACCAGAAAGTAATTCATCCGGCCTATTTTTTGATTTTTTTTTCCTTTATGTCATTATCGAAATGATATGTTTTTTTATTTGTTTTTTTATGTCATTAATGCGTACAACTTATAAGAGACATGTTACTCATCATATATTTTTTAACATGCTTTTTAAATATATTTTTATTATCAGCTAAAATATACTAATATAAAAACATATAAGTCTCACTTCCTATTGAATAAATTCTTAATAAATTTTAATTAATAACAAAATTATGTCAAAAGTATTTTAAAATTATATATGTTAGCTAGTACGTGATTAGAAAGCATTTTTTTTATTTTTACTGTTATATAGTATCAAAGCTATGAAAAGTTTTATTCACATAGGGAGCAAAACGCCCAAACGGCTAGGACACATTGTGCATTATGCGAAAAAAACAGTGTTTCCAATAAATTATGCGCATATTTTTGCCATTGTTTAAATAATAAGAGTTGGAGTACATAGCATGCTTCCTATAAAGGAGACAATTCTCAATTAAAAAAAAATAGTTGTATGGTTCAGAATATACGTACAATTCATTTGGAAAAACAAATGGCAAGGTAGATCAACGATCAATATCATTCTGTTTTGTAATTGAATTTAGTCATTTATTGCGGCTGGTAAACCACTTGAGAATATGGGCATAAGTTGAACATTTAGGGTATATGATCCCAAAAAGGTTGCATGCCATATGCGAATACAATGGAAGAAAATCACACAGAATTGATTACTTAGAATTATACGGTATGTTGTGAAACAGTTGCGTGAATTGAAAAAAAAAAAAAAAAAAAACTTCTCCTCACATTGTTTTGATTTTTGTACCTTGAAACATGTGTTTTTTTTAAACATGAGTTTTAATGTTTGACCAAACACACACTTAATAATGTATTCATAAGCAGGTTATCAATATGTTGCTTATTTTGATATTATGGTCTTCAAATTAAATCGGACTTTATATTATTTATAGTTAAAAAACACAAATTTATAGATCGTGTTCATCCACCACTAAACCGAAACATTAATTTTAGAGTTTGAAACTTTATAATGGGGATTCCAACCATATTATAACAGCGTATAAGGTAAACTTTTCTTCATGCAGTTTCTATACTATGACTCAGAATCTTTCTTCACTTTTGAATTTTGAGTCAAGGAGTACGTCGAATCCCAAATATATAATGTTTCAGTTTAGTTTAAGCTGTATTATTGTTAATATTTGACTTAGTTACTAAACTGATGTCACTATCGGACACAACTTTTTCGAGACACAGCGTAATTTATGGGATGTGCTAAAATTCTCGATTGAGATATCTCCATCTTTTCACTTCTTAAGTCACGTTTAAATACCTCAAGTTGTGCATTGTCAAACATCAATCGACGTTACACTACAACCTCCTCTTGAATTATATATATATATATATATATATATAGAAATGACAATTTTTTTAATAGACATTTTATGATGTTAATATGAATACCACAGCACATATTATGAGCCATGACAAAAGTCAATCGATTATTTACCTTTTTATCTTAAGATTCTAATAGTAATTATGAATATAACTGAATCAATAATAAATAAAAAAAGCAAGAATGAAGCATTTCTCATTGATCGTATGGATGGTCCAATTTGGGTTTTTCAGATGCTTTGCCACTTTGGTGCGTGGAAATATGGAATCTATATTAGCTTTCTCTTAGCCCCTGAAAAAAAAAACAACTTTCTTAGGATGCCCCAAAAGTGAAAAAAAGAAAAGAACCCAAAACCAAGAATCAAAGAGGAAAAAAAAGTTGAAAATAATTGTTGGTCCCTATTGCAAATCTTCTGGCGTAGAAGATACGAAATCAAATGTGCAATGCAAACCATAAGTTGGGCCTATATGTATGTCGCGTCTAAAAGTGAATTTAAATTCCAAGAAATTTCATGATTCTTCAATTTGTAAGTAGGATTATTATATGATCATTTTTTTTACGTGAGTGTTTATTTTCTCGAAAAAATGAATTAAGCACACCAATTAAACATTATTATTTTGAACAGTTAATTGTCCACCATCATCAACCAACAAAGACAGGATTTTTTTTTCCTGTGGTACCACGAGCTACTTTTCATTGTGCAGCTGGGAGATAATGGTCCATTTCCTTCTAAAATTCCATTTTTTAAAATTATTTTATGATATATAATTGGTCTTTGCAAAAAGAAAAAAAAAACTACACTTTTCTTAACAGCTGGCCCTTTATATCTTTATAATTTGTCCTATATTTGTTCACCCAGTAGAGCATTACTCTTCTGAGGGAAATATCACATGGAAAGAGATGGCCAACAATGTCTTGTTATTTTGCATCATGCAACAAAGAGGCAATTGTTTCCAAAGGATTCAATACACCATTATTTTGTCATTACGTGCACCATTAGGCTTAAGCGATACATGGGTCTGCTACCTATGAGTGAAGTAAAAACGTATAAAACCAACCTAGAAAAATAAAGTGGCGAAGCAGTTCAAGGGTCAAACTAATTTATATTCTCATTTATAATCAACTAATGCTGAGGGACCATTAACATGTGAAGAATTAAACTTTGAGAAATAGATTTGAAAGGTTTAACTATATATAATTTAGAATAAAAGTTTAAATAACTTTTTTTTATCATTATAAATGAATAAGAAAATGCCATATCACTTTCGTTAGTAATTAAAGTTTAAATAACTTTGAAAAATAGGCCGGATGAATTACTTTCTGGTTTCTTGGGAAATGCTAAAACCACAACCTCCCTCTCCTCTATTTTTAAACTATACATTTTACTCCCTTTAAAAATCAATATGCTATATTTAAATTAATTTTAATGTACATGAACATTTTAAAGAT
>NC_038252.2:2655930-2663057 GCF_000004515.6 Glycine max | reverse complement strand
CGCAGACGGTATAGATATTAGAAAGTACAAAATAATAAATACTTTAATCAAATGATTTAAGAAAAGAAAAAAAGAGTTATGTAATGAGAATATGAAATAATTTTATGTTGTCATCTAATATTATTAATGATATTTTATAATTAGATGATATTGATAGTAGATCATCATTAAACTCTTAAAAATAACTCTACAAATTTTTTGAATGAAACATCAAATTTGTCTTGTAAAATTTCAATTCTTAAATTTTTGAAGAATCTCTAAAAATAATTATAAGGAAGAATTTTAATTATTGAAATTGACAATAGTCGGTGATTTCAATTATTAGATCATTAATTTGTATTTTAACTTCATTAATTATTAATTATTTGAGTCTTTGACTTAGATACGTATCAATCAATTTAAATTAGAAGTCAAACGATTAATAATTAGTGATAATTGGCCAATTGAAGAAGTAAGGATCTATTTGGAGTGGTTGTAAGTTTTTAATTTTTAGGTTTTAAATATAATTTTTAAAATAAAATGTGTTTAAAAAGAATGGAGCTAAAATAATTTGTAATTATTTTCTAAATAATTTTACACTTATTTTTAAAATCAACAAAAAAGGTTTTGTAAAATTAGTTTTTAATTTTAAAAAATACATATTTTTCACATTTAACAATGATATCTTTGTTGTCATCATTACTACCATCATCATCATCACTATTGTTATTGTCACCATCATTAATATCATTTTCGTTGTTTTCACCACCACATTATCGTCATCATTATCATTATTATCACTATCATAACAGCTATCATCACTACCACCACTATTATCATTGCTACTATCACCACCACCAACATTGTTACTATCATTATTATTAGTGTCATTGTAACTATCATTGTGATCATCACCACTTGGTGTCACCATCATTACTGTCATCATTGTCGTCACCAACATCATTACCATTACTGACATTGCTACTACCACCACCACCATAGTTTTCATCGTCATTGTCATTGTTACCACCACTAATACTACTTTTATCACCGCCATGACCCTTACTAATATCTCTATCATTGTTATTGATGATGATATCACCATTATCATTATTATCCCACAAAAATACTTTTAAACTAATTTTAATATGATATGAAACTTTCAACGTTAACTTATTTGAAACTAATCATATTTAAAAAAATGGTTTAAAATATTTTTGAAACTAAAGCTAAAAATTGATTGTTATTTTTAAAAAATTCAAAAAACTCAAGACTAAAAAATCATCCCTAACAAATGCTAAGTTAATTATATTTATAATGCTATAAATAAAACTAAGGGTAATAATAATTTTAGAAACTATATTTATTATCAATTATTAGAGACCAACTTTACTCTTTTTTTAACAATAGGGCCAAATTCATTGATAATAGTGAAAATTTTAAGAACCAAATATATTTTTATACAATTAGTGCATGCTACTTTATTTCAATCATTACATATTAAAATTTTATATTTTAGGGTAGAAAGGAGAACCTATATATTTTTTTAGTTTATAATAATTGAAAAATATTTCACTAACTTATTATATAAAAGTTAATTTGTTTTGATATTTTTTTATATTTTAAAAAATACAATGACCTATGTGCTAACTCGTTTGACTAGAGATCTATCAAGGGTTAGACTAACAAACTTTAAGCATACAATCATATTAGTCCACTCGACCCAAATCAAAATAGGTTGACGTGTTATAAGTTAATTTGAATGGACCATGCTAGCTTATAATGACAATTCTAAATTGAATAATGGAAAACCTATGCTCAATTTTGGAATACATATAAGAATGGATGAAAGAAAAAGATGAAAAGAAAGAAAATTTTAAATGTTATACGTGATATGTTTGGCTCCCAATAATATCTAGAGTAAATTACGCTAATCAATTTTAAGGATTGATGTAAGAGTAAAAAAAATAAAGAATATTTATAAAAAAAAAATTAGTGTAATTTACTTTAATTTTTATTTTAAGTAAGAAATATATATATATATATATATATATATATATATATCAAGTCAATGTGCATCATTGTGCTTAGCTTGTACAATTCAAGTAGCTACGAAGCTGACTTGGCGATGATGTTAAAGTGTACTTGACAACTTTTGGAGCATGTCTAGCGACCAATATTAACCTCTCTTGTGGGTTAAGTGGGGGAGTATTCAATATTCAATTATTCACGTGATCTGTGTGTACGTATGATTGTGTGTTTTCCGTTTGGATTGACTTTTGGTAAAATTTGTGGAGCCCAATTTCGCAGTCATATAAACTGAGGATTTTTATAGCAAATAAAATGTCTTTTTTTTATAATCTCTTACACAAACTCTAGGGTAACTTAAATTTCAATTTGATGTCTATTTTATTTCGTTAAACGTATTCCAATCCGGTACGAGTTATTGGTATATTGGATATGTTTTTTTAATAAAAAAACTGACTTGAGTATGTTTCTAACGAAACTAAATGTTACCAACAAAAATTAGGACTTATTAATTCAATTAATATTATATTAAAAAACACAATAATATATTTATATTGATATTGTTTGTTGAAATATATATCCTAAAATATTTCATAATTTTAAATTTATACATTTGTATTTGATTAATTATATATAATGTTAAAATTTATAATTATATTAACAAATTAAGTCAGTTTAATTCTATTTCATATATAGTAATGGTCAAGTTTGGATTTGATTTAAAGTAAATCACCTTATTAAAATTTTGGTGGGTGAAAGTCAAGTTAAATATGTCCTATAAACATCCATATTTGATTTTTAACTTCATTGAACTTTACCCAACTTGTTTTTAAGAAAACTTAACATCCTTTCAATTTATTTTTTATATGAATGTTATATATAAAAATGTAATATATAAACATATAGTCTAAAACTTTGCCTTTTATTTTAAAATTTTAATTTTAATTTTTATAATTATTATTTTGAAACTAAAAATATACAGGCTTAATTACAGTTTTTGTTCTTTAAGTATCAAAATTACGAGATTTTAGTTTATAGGGTTCTAATGCATAAAATGGAACCTCCAAGTATTGTAATTAAACAATTTTGATTCTTCCATTAGTCTTTTATTAAATATTTAATAGATTTTTGTTTATATAACATTAGATGGTAACATGATAGATTAAGATATATAACTCAATTGATTGAATATGATGTGGAAGTATTATAAATCTTTTGATACTATATTTATATTTTTATGAATATAAAAAATGATAACATGATAGTTAATGTATTTGTTGTCTCATTAACAAATATACAAAGTCATATAAATATTTTCACAAAGTGTTTATCGTCAAAGTTTTATATATATATATATATATATATATAATTAAGTAATTAGGAATTCAAGTAATTAATTATAATACTTCTTGGATGGTCAAAAACGTAATTATAAATATATATTTGACTTAACCATCAAAATTGACCTAAATTTTATCATGTTTATTCGAGAAACATTTAATCGAACTCAAATATGTATGGCAGTCTGGTTCAGTTTATTTTAAAATAATAATACCTTTGTGTATTACTTTCGAAAAAATAAAAAATAAGTAGGCAATTATTCACGCAGTAGTACAAATAGATTTGATTAAACAGGAGCCAGATTGAAACACAAGTTGAGCTTAATTTATGATTAATGCCGACAACTCTCTTGTTCTCAAATTTGTTCGTGTGCATGCCAAACTCGTACCTCGCTCTGCACATTTCTGAATCCGGGGCTCTAGGCATTGAAATTACGTACATTATTTGCATTGCCTTCACGTGTTTTATTTTTGGGTTTTGAAATGAAATGTATATTTCATTATTTTGTACCCGAATTAGTAAAAAACAAAAGATGGGGTTAGAAAGCAGAATAATAATTTCTGGCATGGCAAATGATCACCATACACGTAGACGAGAAACTTTGTATCGTGATGGATTCTCAGATTGTATTTTACTGCCATTAATTACCAAGCAGCATGCAGTACGTAAATGTAGTGTACTCGTTATACCCCGTTACGTAATGCATACACTACTTTTATTGCATGCCACCTTTTTTGTTTACGTCATAAATATCCATTCTACAAGTGATTTTATTTGATTCTGAACTTTTTGTAAATAAAGGTTAATTATTTTGTATAACAAAAATACTATTAATTATTACATATATATTGTCGGATATTGTTGTGATTTTTAATAAACATTTTTACTATTACTTCTTGAAATCAATATTCTTGACAAGTCATATATATAATAGTGATTAAATATGATTTTGGTTCTTGAAATATTGATCCATATTTATTTTGATCTTTCAAAAATAATTATATTACATTTGATTTCTGATTTTTTTTAAACATAAAGTTACTTATTTAACTCGGTTAATTTTTTTTGTTAAACACGTAGGACGATGAATGAGTGAGCAGGTATGAATTAATAATACGTACCCTTTTATCATTTGTTTGATTTGTTAGTAAAGACTAAAGGGGAAAAAATAGAAGAATTAAAGGTGAGGGGACTCACACAAACATGAAATGATGAAATATATATGTAATGATTATATATATATATATATATATAAAGACAAATTTATCCTAACTAGTTCATATTTATTCATTTTATTATAGATATTTAAGTAATTTTTATACATATTTTTCTTATTATTTTTATAAAAATAAATAAAAGAAAAATAACTTTCTTTATATATTTTTTATTCTTTCTTTTCTTTCAATTTTTGCTTTTATTTCCCCCATAAAGTAAACATACCCTAACTTTTCCACAAAAGTATATTTTTTTTGTTACCCAAAACTCGGAATCTAGGATCTTGTTTAACTGAAACCTGACACATACGAAAGTATATATCCAATAGCCGTTGGTGAATTGCATTGCATGTAACCTAGATCTGCTCTTTTTCCTCCTTTAAAGACAGATGCAATGAATTAAAACGGTAATTTTAACCGTTACCTTAACGTTGATAAAGTTCATAGAGTTATTCTAGTTGTTACAATTTCTTCGTACCAAATAAAAAGTATGTTTCTTGTTGAACTATTTCTTGTTTTAATCTCAAGCTATTAACAACAATTGTTTTTATAAGCAAAAGTATTTCATTAATAAAGATCAGAACTTACTTAACTACAGAAATTAATTATACTTTAATCATGCCGCGCGCTTGAGAGGAAAAATGTATTCTTGGATGAGGAAAGATCATCCGAAAATGCAATTTAATGTAGAACAAAAAGGAAACACATTGACGTTAAGAATTTTGTAAGGTTGTAATGATCTAAGGAATCATTTATTCACACTCCTAATTTGTTTTATGCTAAACTTTTTTATTTTTCAAAAATACCCTTCGATGACACTTACATATATTAAATTTTAATTAACAATTCCAATAATTGATTTTAAATATAAAATTCAAGTCCTAATTGTGGTATTATTATTTTTAATTGGATTCCATATTTCTCTAAGTCTAGGAAAAAAAATCACGATGATTACAAAAAATTAAAACTAAAGTTGTATGCCTAATAGAGAAATTAATCATAATTTCCATTTTTTAAATTTTATCGGTAAATATTAATTATTAATTATTATTATTTTTATTAGTAAATCCATGATTTTTTTCTCCCTTTCTTTCTCCCTTAACCAACAAATCTATATTATATCTTCTAAAAATTACCATTATCATCACGGTATATGCAAGAATAGTATATATTGACATTATAAATATTTGATTATTTCTTTATACTTATTTGATGGTTAATTTCCAATTTTAATAGAGACTTGTAAGAAAAAAAGTACTCATCAGAATGGCACAACAAATTTCCAAAAAATCTATGATATCATGTAAAAATTCAGCAATAAAAAGTTGATTGTATTTTACAACATATATACTGCAACAGAGTAGTTGTAATTCGATCTTATTTACCATCTTTGATGAGAATCAAAGTAAGGAGTGATGATTATCTATCATCTAAGCTATATGAGAATAGGTATTATTCCATGAAATTATTATTTCCTATCAAGTCTAATATGTATATATGGCAAATGTATAAAGTAAGCTCTACTTGTCTTCTAAATTTACATATAAAATGTTTTTTTCAAATACTTTTAATCAAAATTAGGCTTTATTAACATTAACCTCTCATGTTAAAGCGATTAAAAATGGTTTTTTTTTTATTTTTTAAGAAAAGTGGAATAATATATCTTATATTTACAATGTAATAAATATTTTTAAAACATTTTTATATTTATCTTTTTTAACACCAGTAATTAAAATAAACGTTAACAAAACTCTTTTATATTTATGTGATGATTAGTTAAAATTTTAAATTATATTTTCCCTTCATACAACTTATAAATTTTTTCAAACTAAATGCTACCATGATAAATATTAATTAATATAAAGAGTTCAAAAAGTAATTTTTAACTATCAAAATATTAAATAAAACTATTAAACTATTTTATTAGAGTAAAATTATTTAATATTGTTTTTTTGCTAAACTATTTAATAAAACATATAAAATAAAAATAAAAAATATAAATTTTATATAATTTTTTTGTTTTTTGGATAAAGTATATTTCTAATTTTATAATTATTTTTAAATGGTTATCTTTTTAAAATAAATATTTTTTAATAAAAGATTAAAACTTGGAGTGTGTTTGAATTAACATTAAAACTATTTGAAGGAAAAAATTGTACATTCTATTGCAAAAATTTTAAAGCAACTAAATTGTATCTCTGGTATGAAAATTTGTTGGCGTTGGATTTAACTACTTCCAAAACACACACTATAGTATTTTCTTTGAACTGAGGTTAATTAAATATAATTTTTACTTTTTAGTTTCATAAAATTATGGTACAGTATTATGTTTTATAATATTATTTTATATTATTTAATTATTACTCCTATTTTAATAATACCAGTTTAATCATGATTCCATAAGAGTTGAATTATTAAATCTTGAGTTACTTAATTATTAATCTGATTTTTAAAACATTGTATAATACTAAATGGCAACAATAGTATAATACTAATACTAATATATAATATAAAGACGTGGACATGAACGCAAGTGCTTTTGCAACATGTGCAAACTATATCGTA
>NC_038252.2:2613301-2655830 GCF_000004515.6 Glycine max | reverse complement strand
GCATTGGGGCGCGTGTCGTGAACATTGGAACGCACCGTTTTCGGTGACCGACATCCGCATATAAGGGTTCGTAGATACTCTACCAATTTGTCCACCTTCCCCTTTTTTGCTACTTCCACTCTTGGTAGTGGAGAATGAAAAAGAAAAAAATAAATAAAAGTATCAATAAATATTTTAAATAAACTAGTCTATAAAGATATGTGAGGTTCACATCAATTTTTTGAATTTTTTCACACAATTTTTTCTTTTATTTTTCCTGTACCAATAATTATTTTATCATTGAGCTATGAATTAATCGATTTAAAATTATTTAAGCTTTTAATTTCTAAATGTTGGATATGTAATTATAATAAATACTTAGAAGAAGAAGAGTTTTGAGTGTATTTGAGTATGATTTGATCCTTCAAGAGTATAAAAGGATATTATCTCTTAATCCAAATTTTACCGTTCATTAGGAGATCGACTAATGCGATTGCTCATATTTTAGCTAAGACAGCCACAACCAATGCTTCTTCATGTTTTTATTTTACTGTCTCTAGTTGTGTTCATAACTCTATTATGAATGAAGCTGCCTAAGTTTTGGACTGTTAAAAAAAAGATTTTTTTTAATTATCTAATTCAAATAAAATTATTTATCAGAATTAAGAGGACCCAATTCAGTTAATTAATTAATAAAATATAAGTTATCATAATTTTTTTTATATATATTTTTAATTTTTATGAAAAAAATAAAATTACCTCTCATAAATAATATATATACGTGATGTATTAACCAAAAATTACCATATTTCAGGTTTTCCATCACTTGGTCAAAAAGTTTGAATGATGAAATACAAATACTACCAATGAATAATGGGAAATGCGTCTTAAAAGACAAGTTGTTTGTCTTCTTTCTCCATCTTTTCTTCATTCTTTATGAGTAATTTCCTTTGTTGAATCTTTTCCGCCAAACTTTAAGACATTAAAATGTTTTTCATTTTATTGTCAATTGTCCAACTAAAGTGCTACATAACTGTAGTGGATATTTGGTTTTACAACCGACGGTGTTTTTTTTTTCTTTCAGAAAAGTAAATGTCTATCACAAGTTACTCCGTGGGACTTCAACATTTAGGACATTTAATTTTAATTTTTTAATGATAATTATAGAAATACCGCATTTTTATTTTATTTAAAATCCTTGTACATAAAACATAAAAAATAACACAACTTTTTATAATTAAATAAAAAAATTCAAATTAAATGACATGCTATAATAATAATAATAATAATTTGACAATAATTTTATTATTCTAAGATAAGAAAAACATGGTTTAACAAATAAAGTGTATTTATATGATCCGGGATGAAGTATGGATGAAGTGGTATATTCTCAAATCTCACCATAATAGTTATAATATAAATGTGAGGTGAAATCATATATCATATATGAACAAAAATGTTAACACCATATAAGTAAATATAAAATCTATAAATTTAAGTTTTAAGATTTTGAATTAAGTGTTAAATTTATTTATATGATTATTTATAACCTATTGGTATAAATCTTGTGTGAGTGGAAAGAATCCAATTCTTAAATTGAGTTTTGTTGTTATTTGAAAAACTAAAAAATTATGATAAACTTAAATAGACTTTACTAACCCACTTTAATTAATTTGGAAAAGTGTTAACTTCAAAGTTTATTATCACCATTGTCATTTTTTTACTATACATCAATTTTATTTCATCCTACATTGAAGCGTAGAATTTCAAACAATTTACACTTATTTCTCTTGAGCTTTTTTTTTTTTAATTACACATAGTAGTTTAGTGACACCTATAAAGAAAATTGTTGGCTTATTATATAATGATTTGCTTGGTTGTGATAAAGGAAAAAGAGAGAATGAAAATAAACAAGTGAAAAAGGAAGAGAAATAAGATAAAAATTCTTTAGTTGAAGTGAAATAGAACATAAAAATGGAATATTATGCATAATTAAAAGATCTCAATGTGTTAATGTAATTTGCTCGAGAATTTACCATAACAATTAATAAAAAAAGTTAAAAAGTGGAGGAAAAACAGTACAGTAGTAGAACAGAGCACAGAAGGTCAGAAGTAGGGAGAGTGGAAATAGCAAAACACATGGCAAAAGCAGAATCTTAGCTGGATCAACCACCACCTAAATTTTACCTTCTACTTTCTTCCCTTTTGTCCATCTAATTAAACCTTTTTCCCACTCTCACTCTAACAAATCCTCTTCTCCCTCTCTCCCTTCCACACACACACACACTCTCTCTCCCACATTTAGCATAAGAGAGAAAACAACACCCAACACAGACACAGCACAGCACAATGTGCAGCACCGCCCTCACCCTCACACTCTTCCTCCTCATTGCACCACTCCTTTCCACTTCCACACCCACCACCAACAGAAGAATCCTCCACCAACCCTTTCTCCCTCAAGATGGTTCCCCTCCTCCCTCACAACCCCCAAAACCTCCTCCTCCTCAACAATCTACTTCACCATCACCCCCAAACCCTAAGTACCCTTTTTCCACCACACCCAACACCAATGCTTCTTCTTCCGCACCCTTTTTCCCAACATACCCTTCTCCTCCACCACCTCCTTCTCCTTCAGCTTTTGCTTCTTTCCCTGCTAACATCTCCTCCCTCATCCTCCCCCAGACCCAAAAGTCCAAATCTTCCTCCAAAAAACTCCTCGCCGTCGCCATCGCCGCCGTCGCTTGCGCCGCCGCTGTCGTCGCTCTCTCCGCTTTCATCTACTGCCGCCGCCGCCGCAAAAACTACTCCGCCGACGAAAAAACCCTCAGATCCGACAGCAGCATCCGTCTCTTCCCCCGCGAAGCCACCACCGGCGGAGGCTCCGCCCCCGCCCGGAAAGTGAGAAACACGTCTTCTACCAGCTCTGAGTTTCTCTACCTTGGCACCATTGTGAACTCCCGCGGCGGCGGCGTCGACGAGCTCTCTGACCCACGTGCCTCCGCGTTGAACCCACGGAAAATGGACTCGCCGGAGCTTCAGCCGCTGCCGCCTCTGGCGAGGCAAGCTTCGAGGCTTCGGGAGGAATCGACGCCGACGTTGGAGGACGACGAAGAAGAGTTCTACTCGCCGAGGGGATCGCTGAATAACGGAAGAGAAGGCTCCGCCGGAACCGGATCGGGTTCCCGGCGAGTTTTCAACGCCATTGCCGGAGAAAACTTAGTTGGTCGTAGCAGCAGAAGTGAGTCATCCACTTCTTCTTTCTCTTCTTCCTCTTCTGCTTCCCCGGATCGCTCTCATTCCATTAGTCTTTCTCCCCCGGTGAGTATAAGCCCTAGAAGATCACTACCCAAGTCGCCGGAAAATACCATAACTCATCATTCGTCGCCGCCGGAGGAGGCGGCGATTAGAAGCTCCGCGTCCTCGTCCACACTGTCGTCGCCGTCCCCGGTTTTCGGGCAGCACGTGCCGTCGTCGCCGTCAATGTCGTCGACGCCGGAGCGGAGGGAGTGTCAGTCTCCGTCGCTGTCGCCGCTCTCTCTGTCGCCTAAGAAAAGCCAAACCCCAGATGGAGAATCAGTTCCAGGACTTGTTGTGCTTGAAAAGACGCAATCTTTTGGTTCGTCTAAGTCGAAAAACGAAAGTGGGTCACCGAGATTGTCCAACGCCTCTTCCATTGGGAAGTCCTCGGCGTTTTCTCTGCCGTCGCCGGATAAAGGGATGACCTTGCATCATGGGTTGGATCAGTCTCCGACAATATCCGATGTTTCAGATCGGTACCGACATTCTCCTCTCTCATCGTTGCATTTGTCGCCGACGCTGCTTTCTTCGCCGGAGAGAGAGTTGAACTCTCAGCCTCAGCCTCAGCCACCACCTTCTCGGAAAAACTGGGAGATTCCTGATTTGTTGACACCAATTGGTGAAGCACCGAATTTTTCAGCTCCACAGAGGAAACAATGGGAAATTCCGGTTCTTTCAGTACCAATTGCTCCATCTAGTAGTGTTTTAGCCCCTCCTCCTCCTCCGCCTCCACCGCCGCCACCGCCACCACTGGCGGTTCCACGGCAGCGTAAGCAGTGGGAGATGCCGTCTCCCTTGACGCCGGTGGATCAACCGGTGTCGAGGCCGCCGCCGCTGACGCCACCTTCTAGGCCTTTTGTGTTGCAAACCCCAAACACAAAGGTTTCACCAGTTGAGTTGCCACCTGCTAGTTCTCAGAATTTTGAGGAGGGTTCTGAAGAGACATCTAAGCCTAAGTTGAAGCCTTTGCATTGGGACAAAGTGAGGGCCAGCTCTGATCGTGAGATGGTGTGGGATCAGTTGAGGTCCAGTTCTTTCAAGTAAGATCTTCAACTGTCACTCACTATGTTACTATCTTGTTATGTTGTTGCTTTTTGCCTTTTTAATTTGTTATGCTTAGGGAATTGCATTTTCAGTTGTTGATGATTCACGTGTGCTTGTTGTTCTTGAATTTAACTGCTTTGAATTGGGTTTGATGCAGGTTGAATGAGGAGATGATTGAAACTTTGTTTGTAGTGAACACGCCAAATCCGAAACCTAAGGATACTACTCCACGCTCTGTTCTTGCGCCACAAAACCAGGAGGATAGGGTATTGGATCCTAAAAAGTCCCAAAACATTGCTATCTTGTTAAGAGCACTTAATGTGACTATAGAAGAAGTGTGTGAAGCACTCTTAGAAGGTATTTTTCCCTTGGTTATATAGGCTTGTTGAGGTCATAACTTCAAACTTCTCTAGTTTTGTTGTAATTATTGATTTGTTCCTTGCATAGAAAAACTTCTATTTGAAGTGTTGGCAGTTGTGGTAATATTGGCACCGGTTTAAATTCTTGCTGATCTTGGCCTCTTGATAATAATCATTTGGAGTAAATTCTTTACCCACTCCCGACACATCAATTTTAGTTGCATGTGCAGTTGATGCTTGGGTATTTTATACAGTTGCTGGATAAAGTGGGAAGTTTTCAAAGGAAAAAGAACAGAGATATGTCGACACTAATTTGGCAACAACTTTTGCTTTGGTATAGTAGAAGTTAGGTGAATAGGTGTAGGTCTTCAACTCTTCATTGAGAGGAAGATGTGTTTATTGCCTACATATAGTTGTAAATAATACGTGTCACTTGAATAAAGCTAGTGGTCTGTTTTGTTCGCTACCAGAATGGTTTATATCTGGATAATTTCTTTTAGCAAAGTTATTTCTGTCATCCAGACTCCAGTAGTCTGGTTACTGAAACAATATATTTCTGCATTATAAATCTATGTTTGGTAAGTCTATTGATCTGTCCGATATGTGATTCACAAGGTTCATAATGTACTAAATGAAAGAGTCTTCATCTTGCCACGTGTTTGTGGTGTTCTCTCTCTATATTCTTTCTTTGTTGGAACAAATTAACTTATTTTGTAAAATTTTGCTTGTAGCCCTTGTTCATTAGAATGTGCTTTCAATTACTAAATCTGGCCACCACTTTCCAATTTTTACTACTTATTTACGTTCCAATTATGTAACCAAGTCAATTTATCTTTTTGACAGGTGTTACTGATACTCTCGGAACCGAACTACTTGAAAGCTTGTTAAAAATGGCACCAAGCAAGGAGGAAGAACGCAAATTGAAGGAACATAAAGATGATTCTCCAACCAAGCTTGGTCCTGCTGAGAAATTTTTGAAGGCAGTGCTTGATGTACCTTTCGCATTTAAAAGGGTGGAAGCAATGCTTTACATAGCCAATTTTGAGTCAGAAGTGGAGTATCTTAGGAAATCCTTTCAAACTTTGGAGGTAGTAATCAATCATCATTCTTTTCCATTGATTTATTTATTTCCAGTCCCATTATTTCTCTCCATCTCTCTCTGCCCCTTTTCCCATATATATTCTCTTATGATGGAGGCTAAGCAGAATCCGGTAACAATGTCCATACATGGTTCTCAAGAGGTTTCTCTTTGTACATGTCATGAGTTCTATTGTCTTTGCATTTGCAGACTGCCTGTGAAGAGCTGCGAAACAGTAGAATGTTCTTGAAGCTTCTAGAGGCCGTTCTCAAAACCGGGAACCGCATGAACGTTGGGACGAACCGTGGTGATGCTCATGCATTCAAGCTTGATACGCTTCTGAAGCTGGTTGACGTCAAAGGCGCAGACGGCAAAACCACTCTACTGCACTTCGTCGTACAAGAAATCATCAGAACTGAAGGCGCACGTCCCTCGAGTACCAATCCAACACCGAGTGCGAACTCGAACGATGATGCCAAGTGTAGAAGGCTCGGCCTGCAAGTCGTGTCTAGTCTGAGTTCCGACCTAGCAAATGTGAAGAAGGCTGCCGCGATGGACTCTGAAGTCCTCAGCAGTGAGGTCTCCAAGCTCTCGAAAGGGATTGCACACATTGCAGAGGTTGTGCAGCTGGATGAAGCAGGAGGGTCCGATGAAAGCAGCCAGAAGTTCAGAGAGTCAATGAACAAGTTCATGAGAATGGCCGAGGAGGAGATTCTAAAAGTCCAAGCACAAGAAAGTGTTGCACTATCCCTTGTGAAGGAGATCACAGAGTATTTCCATGGAAACTTGTCAAAGGAAGAAGCTCATCCATTTAGAATCTTCATGGTAGTAAGAGACTTCTTAACAGTTCTTGATAGGGTGTGCAAAGAAGTTGGTATGATAAATGAGAGAACCATGGTTAGTTCAGCACATAGATTCCCTGTCCCAGTGAACCCTATGCTTCCACAACCCCTTCCAGGACTTGTTGGAAAGAGACAATACAATTCCTCAGATGATGATGATAGTTCATCTCCTTAGCTGTGTATCACTCATGTCAGTCTGACATGTTTTGGCTGTATCTTCTGTTAGGAAACAACCTGGAACCAGGCGATTTTGAAGGGTCTGGGGGTGCATGTATTGTCTGGCCCATTTTTTTTTTCTTTCTCTTGTTAAATTGTAAAAATCCTTGTAAAAGATTTGAGTTATAAGCATATTATAGATTATATATAGAGTAGAAGATTTTCTTTGGGGGAAAATAAGCTTTGCCTTGTATGGAATAGAATGTGTATTTTAAGGTTGTTGTGTACAAAGCTATTCAATTGTAGATGACACCTAGTTGCAGATGCTCTATAGACTATAATTTGGGGAACCAATTAAGATACTAGAGTTTATGTGCGGGGTAGGATTTTAGCTTGAGGGACTTCTTTTTCTATAGTATTTTAGACCCATAGTCCTCTTACTAAATCATATATTCTTGAGCAGTGTTAGTATCATACTTTTTTATTATTATTATTGGGTAGAATTATTAGAGTGAACGTTGATTAAATAAAGAGTGAGGTTTATATAATTTTATATTTTTTAATAAATTTTAATTAATAATAAAAGAATTAATTAAAATGTGTTGTGTAAGTATTTTTTATATTCTCTATAACAAGTTTTTTTTTTACTGTAATTCATTGATGTGAGACATGGTATCCAAGACTAATTTCGGAGCACAATTAATATAGGATTACGTCACCTGAGCTGCATTGTAACTTGTCACATTAGCAGAGGACAATGTCACAATAACAGATGTTTATTGCATAAGAATTATTATAGTTAAGACAAATAAGTACAGAATATCAATCTTTTTTTACGTGATACGATACCTAGCATGTAATAATATGATTGAAAGATAACTATATTTAAACATGTAATTATGAGTTTGATTATAAGATTTATATGTGTATAAAAGAATATATGTAAAGAGATATCAATCTCTTTAATAAATATTTGGAGTGTTTGAGATTAGTGTCTAACTATTCAGAAAAAAAAGAAAAGAAGAGATTAACATCTAATTTTCAGTTACCTGGAAGTATGAGACAATATACAATTATGATGTATATAGTGATATTAATGAAAACTTATAAATTGAAGGTATGTTTTATTTTCCCTCCATATAACTAGCTAGGGGGCATAAAAGCATATGTACCGTCCAAATTGTATTGTTTTATGCAATCATTGTATAAAAATGATCATATAAATAATTTCATACACTGGGAGTATATGAGATGGTTTTTAATTTAACTTGCAGGTGTCTTTTATTTTAAACAAGGGAAGCCAAGTTTACAAAAATTGTGAGACCAATCAAGCACGTTATCAAAGGGGGAAAGGATTTGTATTTTTCCGCCAGTTTTGTCACTTATGCAATTGAAGGCATGTTCCATGTAGAATTGCCAGCACGTGATGCCCTAGCCTGAGAAAAAAAAGTGTATTTTAGTTGAAAGATTAGGGAAGTAAACGGCAAAATAGAACAATACATATCTTATTCTCTCTCTCTATATGACATGATCATATGTGTCTACAGAAAACATGTGAATAACACCAAAGCAAGGAAGTAGATAAAATTGAAGCCAGACATTGGTCTTAATCCGTTGTCTATCACCTGAGCTGGTTCCAATTGAAAACAAAAGCGCCACTTGTGCCTGCTATCAGTTGGAAATATTGACAAAGAAGCATTCAAGTCAAACAAGTCGATCATAAAAATATAAATGTTCTACCAAAAATATGTAAGTGTTCAGTCAATCAAGTAGAAAATGGAAATTTAGTTATTGAAAAATCATAAGTAGGTTTAAGAATTAATGGACCAACTAAACTTAATTAATTAGATATAATAACATGTGACTTTCTGTTGACATATAAACACTTAATTAACTGATGTCATATAAACACATATTTTAGATTTTTGAGATATTAAAATTAAGAAAAACTTAACAAAAGCTGAAACTAAAATTTATTGTTCTTACAAGATTTAAAAACATAATTAACTTACTAAAAATTACCAATAGCTTGTTTGGACACATGCTCACGTCCTTTGTTATACTTACATCAAATCCAAAAAAGAAGAAGCCGTAGAAGCTATTGGGATCATAGCTTCTGACTAGTTGCATAAACGTAGATAAAAAAATGTATCGTGCATTAATAAGTTATTTATTGAGGATAATTTTGTAATTTTTATCGGAAGTGTTGGTGGGAGATAAGTATATATAATCTCTGTTCTAAATTATTTCGGATTTCATCCCTATCTTTGTTTGGGTGGGACAGGGGCCAGATAGAAAAATAGGGCTAATAATAACAATCTTTTTAAAAATTATTTTTATTTATCATCAACAATTGTTCATAACAGAAATTAAATTAAAATAATTTTCAATAAAAAAGAAATTAAAATAATTAAATAATGGATACAAATATTTAAATTAATTATATTTTTTACCCATACAATATAAATTAATACATGAAAATAAATAAATAAATAATTTATTTTATGAGATAAGAAACAGATAAAACTATCAAAATATGCTTGCTAATACTACAATATAAAAAAAAGTAATATACTTTAATAATGTAAAATAATTTTACATAATCATCTAACTATAATACACTGTTTATATTAAATTTATTGAATTTTATAATAATTAAGTTAAAAATTATATAAATAATAATTTGTTACTTGATTACATTATAAAATTATTTTATAATTTTAATGCATAACCATTAAATTTTTATAATATATTTGTGTGAGTCTATATTAGTTAAGTAATTGAATATGATATGTTTTATTAAGAAAAGAATGTATTAAGATATCTTCTACATTTCTACTGATAAAAGAATTTAAAATGTTTAAAAAAATTATAATTGAATGAATTTTTTAAATTTATCTTATATTTTTTAGGGATACTAATTTAAAAATCATGGACTCGAGCCACAGAGAAAAAGTCCACAGGACATGTATAATATTTAAAAAAACCTTTAAAGTAAAGTAAAATTTTATCTAATACTTAAGAATTAACAAAATAAAAAATTTTATGATTAAAATATTGATATTAGTTGTGAAACTTTAAAAAAAAATATGAGGGGGTTATGGCCCCTTGACCAACACATAGTTCCGTGCCTGGGTGGGGGTTATACTTTCAACAATCCAAACAAAGTTTACCTCACGAATGATCCTCGAACGATGAGAAAAATTGTCATTTGTAGTCTCATTTAATACTAAAATTCTGTTTCATAATTAAAATATTCTCTTCTTATGAATTGATTTGTTTATTTTTTTTCTAAAAGAATTATGTACTTTGTTTTTAAATTAAGTAAAAGTGTCACTGAAATTAAAGATTATCGTGTATCAACAAATCTAATTTAGTTGGTTTAACAATAAATATATATTGTTATAAACTCTCTTGATATATCAGAGTTTAACTTGATATTTTTTTTTTCGTGTGTGCTTTAAATTAACCAAAGATGAAAATAACCTTCCTCTTGTTTTTTTAAAATATTTTGTGCAGGAGTTTTTTGCATCTCTCTCTATCACCATGCAAATACTATATGAAAAAGAAAAAAGATAATAGCCAAAGAGTGTGGCAATAATAATACGTCCCAAAAGACATATATGGATGGTAAAATTATTATTATTATTTTACATCCCTTACCATTGAACTTCGGCTTACATAATTTGTGGCAGACACATGTTACTATACCTGAATCGCAGCATATATGTTGTCAACATCTAAGCTCTCTAATACACTTGCAACAAGCTAATTCCTTTGTTAGTGGGACAACTTCCCTAAGTTTCAAAGATTGACTAGTGCTTCACAGCTTATTGTGAAAATGAATTTAAGTATTTGATGCCTATATCTTATAATACAACAGCACAAACAAAGCTTATTAATTCTTGATCACTTGGAAGTTGTTAATGTGAAAAAGCAATGGACTAGATGACATCTTAATTAGTAACACCAACTGCTTTAATTGATTATTGTATCATGTGGATTGTGAAGTTGATTGATCACCACAGGGCTTAAAATCCATTCCCCACGTCAGTCAGATACATGATTCCTGTTCTTTAAGACATGCTACATCTAATTGGCGTAAATGGTATGGAATTTGGTTTTCTTTGAATAAATATTATCTTTGTCTCTTCTGAATAGTAGGACTTTCTTTCCTTAAGTGAGTCCACCAAACTTAATTCCAATTAGTTAAGTTTTTTTTTTGTTATTATATTATACTTGTAAGGAGTATTCCCAGTTGTTTATTGAGAGTACTAAAGAGATATGAAAGCACTTAAAGATGGATTACTCCTCTTAACCAAAAGACTTAGAATTCGAATGCCTAACCAACCAATTGTTCAATAAACCCGGATTCATCACTATTCGAACCAATCATCACTTGTTCATAATATACAACTTTCCATAGTTTCACACAGACACAAAAAAAGACAAGTATTTGATTTCATTATTTGTTAGTATATGCTCTATAAACAATAAATAAATACAATCAAAACAAGTGCATAAATCTCTACTCTATATCAAAAGTGACAGTGTGGACCAAACCACAAAACTCAATATTATGCGCAATGAGGCAGGTGTAAAATTCATAGCTTGCAGGGAGTGACACCTTCAATATTCGTCAGAAAAGGGGGAGAGTACCAAGACGAAGAGATAAAAGAGAAAAGGAAAAAAAAATCAACAACAATATTCATATACTTGCACAGTGTCTTTATTTTCTTTCTATCTCTTTACCTATCACAGTATAGTATCATTTATCACGTCTTTTATTTCTCTATCTTTTCTTTTTTGTCTGTGTATATGAATATCATTTATTAAAAACATATAAAAGATTGCTGTCATAGTACTATATGTTATTCCACCCTCTGTGATGCATGCATGCAGGCCTTTAGAGAAAAGACATCTTAAACTGCGGGCTATTCCTTTGAATTTTGCAAGGATATACTATATCACTTAGTACGGATTCTCATTGATTACACCATCTTTTCAAATTTTGGTCATGTTGCTTTGTCTTGCGGCCTCGCTAGGGAATCTTAATTTGCAGTAAGCCATGCATGCATGCAATGCAAGATTGAAATGGAATTGTGGCCTCTGACTCTGCCTAATTCTGGTCAAGTAAATCGCAATATACTACATTATCAGGAAGAATGTTTGTTACAATAGCATGAATTGCTATTCATTCTTAAATGGACAAATCATCTTGTAACAAAAAAAATAAAATTGGACAAATCATCTCTCTCTTTTATTTTCTGGTTTAAACCACTTTTAGGGAAAATGATAATCATGTTGGAATCGGATCAAATTATTATATAATTTAAATAATAAAATTTTTCATATAATTATATATCCAAGATTCAAATTCAAAATCTGTGTTTAAATTACAACATCATCTCTATCACTTCAACTAACGTAACAATCACCTAATATTTTTTTATACGAGGTCTTGACCAATAAGCACGAGCTAATTTAGGCCTCATACTATTATACTAATTAAATGTTATAGATATTATTTTAAAATATTTTAAACTGTAAACGTGTAACTTATATATAAACTTACATATAATAGTGGACAATATAATTGAAAAATATTTTCTATACTTCCTCTTTTTTTCTTAACTTAATATTTAATCAAGTCTTGACCAAAAGAAAATCTGCTTAAGTTCTTTTATTATTTCTCTCTCTCTCTCTTTCATTATTTAAATATTATTCATAACCATCGCGAACAATTATTCTTTTCTATAAATTTACTTTCAATTTACAATAACTTCCAAATAGTTAAATTGTTCTTTCCTTCTTCTTATTAACAATCACTTATCTAAATTATTCACATATCTAATTTTTAGGCATGATACCATTCCATAAGAACGATTCTTATTCTAGTTTGATTGTAAAAATCAAAATGTAACATAATGATCTTACATTTTTAATTTTAGGTCATGGTTAAGATCCAAGTTTTAGATTTTTTTATATGATAAAGTTTTGGTAAATCGGATCCCAGAAATTTATTAGCATCACAACATACTTCAAAACTCACTAAATACTTACAAAATATTTACAAATCACCCTCCAACAAAATTCTCAAATCGGCCCAAACCTGTGGCCTTTAGATCAATGTCATTTGAAAGTTGGCATGGCAAGAAGCACTAGTTGGGGAATTAAAGGATTAATTATTAAGGGACATGTATTAACTGAGGAGTAGGTAGATAGAATTGGTCATTTCTAACAAACCAGACAGACCCTTAAAACTCGCTTGAATACTGTCCTCCCCACAGAACCGTTCACAATGAATGTTAGGGTGGTCAAGCTCAAGCTCACCAACATTCTAATCTTGTAACAAAACTCACACACAACTTCCCAGAAAAATTGTTATTGGTCTTTGTTAATATTACAAAGTAAAACATTTTACCAAATTTTTATTATTCTTCATTTTTCATTTTTTAGTTTGCTACGTTTTTCATTCCTATTCCAAGATTGTTTTATTCTCTTAGAAAGTTGTTGGCATCACATCTTGTATAGGAAACACAGAACTCATTTTTGTCCCTGTTTTTTTATTTTTTTATTTTATCACATCTTGGAAAGAAGAAATCCCGAGTTAGTTTTGTACCATATTGAAAGTGCTTTAATCTGCATCAGCTTTACGCAAGAAGGAGCTTGATCTCAATCTCCTTCATTTGCTTTCATTCTTTGATTCCTCACCACCATTCCTATCTGGTTAGCATCTAAACTAATTGATGAATTACATTGATTTGATGGTTTTCATTGTGAATGAATACTATTCATACTTATTCATCTCTTCTCTTTTTTTACAGGGTTTACTTTAGATCAAAACAACAGTTATGGAACAATTTAGACAACTTGGGGAGGCACTAGGGGGTTTGAAATCTGTGATGGTATTCCGGGAGAGCATACAAATCAATCATAGGCAATGTTGTCTGCTGCTTGATGTGTTCACCTTTGCATATGAATGTATTGCAGATGAGATCATACAGAACTTGAAATTTGAAGAGAAGAATGGGAAGTGGAAGATTCTAGAACAGCCCTTGAGAGAGATCCATAAGATTTTCAGAGAAGGAGAAGCTTACATTAGGCATTGCATGGAAACAAAGGACTGGTGGGCTAAATCCATTGTCATGAGCCACAACAATGATTGTGTTGAGTTTCATATACACAACTTGCTTTGTTGCATGCCTGTTGTGATTGAAGCCATTGAGTCTGCAGGGGAAACATCAGGGTGGGATCAAGAGGAGATGCAAAGGAAGAGGCTTATCAATTCCGATAAGTATAGGAAAGAATATAGAGACATGAGGCTTTTCCAGTGGAAATTTGGGAAACAGTACCTCATCACTCAGGACTTCTGCCGCCGATATGATACGGTTTGGAAGGAAGATAGATGGTTCCTTTACAACAAAATCCATGAAAAGAAAGTGGAAGGTATATCAAAGTATGAGAAGAAATTGATAGATTTACTTTTGAGGAATTTGGAGAGATCAGAATCACTTGTAGGGAAGCTCTTGCCAAGTTCAATATTGGTTGGATCTAAGGACTATCAGGTGAGGAGAAGAATGGGGAATGCAAGTCAGTACAAGGAGATTTCATGGTTAGGTGAAAGCTTTGTCATAAGACATTTTTCTGGGGACATTGAGGCTTTGGAACCTGAGATCATAGAACTTTTATCTCTTTCCCATCCTAATATAATGGACAGCCTTTGTGGTTTTACTGATGAGGAGAAGAAGGAATGCTTTTTGGTAATGGAACTAATGAGCAAAACCCTTTCCACCCACATCAAAGAGATTCACGGTCCGCGGAAGCGAATACCGTTCTTGCTTCATGTGGCAATTGATCTCATGCTTCAGATTGCCAGGGGAATGGAGTATTTGCATTCAAAGAAAGTATATCATGGAGAACTAAACCCTTCAAGCATTCTTGTTAGGCCTAGAGGTACATCCCAAGAAGGTTACTTGCATGCCAAGGTAATGGGGTTTGGACTAACTTCTGTTAAGGACTTGACCCAGAAAGGGAACACAAATCAGAATGGAACTCCCCCATTCATCTGGTACTCTCCGGAAGTACTTGAAGAGCAAGATCATTCAGGGGGTGAAGCAAACTCCAAATACACAGAGAAATCTGATGTGTACAGTTTTGGAATGGTTTGCTTTGAGCTTCTAACTGGAAAAGTCCCTTTTGAAGATAGCCATCTCCAAGGGGAGAAAATGAGCAGAAACATAAGGGCAGGAGAGAGGCCACTTTTCCCACCCAATTCACCCAAATATGTCATTAACTTGACAAAGAGATGTTGGCATATTGATCCGCATCAACGTCCGAGCTTCGCTACCATATGTAGAGTTCTTCGTTATATAAAAAGGTTTCTTGCATTGAATCCTGGTTACAGCAATCAGCCAGAACCACCAGTGCCACCAGTAGATTACTGTGATATAGAGTCTGTGCTTCTGAGGAAGTTTCCTTCTTGGGGAGGTTCTGAATCACCATCAGTACCAATCACTCCATTTCAAATGTTTGCATATCAAGCTATAGAGCGAGAAAAAGTAAGCACAGGATGTAAGGATAACTCTGAGTCTGGAAGTGATGCTTCAGCTTGTGGTGATGAACTTGTTACTTCTGGGGATGAACCTTTTCCATCCACAGTTGAAAGGAAGTCTTTGCTTGGACATGATATTTTGAACAGAAGGATTCAATTGACCAGGAAATCTCTTGATTTGAAGCTCACCAAACAACCAGGTTACTTTCTGAATTTTTTGGTCTTGCTATTAGTATCCATGCAATTCTAAAGTACATCAATTAATGATTCTTAAGAAGCTAATGCTTGAATTATAAATGTTATGGAAAGTTTGTGAGTTCCTTTCTCTCTATCAAAATGATTTATGCTAATATGGCAAGTTTGAGTTTCTTTTTCACTACTAAAAATCTCTAGTTGCAAATTCTCGCACGCTAAGGATAAAAAAGTGTCTGGCAGGAAGAAACTAATGAAATTACAGAAGTATTTTAGCCATCATTTGTTTTTTTTTTCATTCCTTGCTGAGATCCTTGGTTAATGAAAAAAGCAAACAACCATTATGTCTCATTAACTGAAAATGTATCATGATTCATGATAGACTATTGTTTCTAACAGCATGCGGATATTGTTTGAGAGGATTTTCAAGTCAAAACAAGTACGATATTGGTATCAGAAATGGCATATAGCAATTTTCAAGTTAGAACAAGTACAAGGAACTTAGCAAGCCCAAAAAATCAATTTTCACGAACTGCCGTTACTTGACTATACACTATGTCCTCACTTTACCAATTCTTTAGATATCAACTCAATCGAACAAGGTAATACATTACATACACAAGTGAAATTTGTGAAAGAGAAATACTACCAATGCACACTTTTCGATAAAATTTACTAATAGGCTGAAATACAAGCGGATTATAATAAGGGCGAGTTTGATTTCTATTTTAAGAAATTGTTTAGTTTTTAAAAAAGAACTAAAAAAGGCTGCTGACACAACTGGTAAAGGGTGGTGCAAGAAAAGGAACCATGTGTGAAATTGAGAGAGGTTGAACAAAATAAAACAGAAAAAAAAAAGTGAAAACACCCTCCACCTAATTCTGCTTTTTTGGTTTTTAGAACACTTATTTTGAAAACAATTTTCAAAACTTAATAGATTATGAATGAGAAATTGATTGTTAAGTGGTGTGAAATTGTTTTAGATAACCATTTTTAAAACAAAAAAGTGAGAAGAGAATCAAACAGACCCTAAATGACATCAATCCTACTTCCTGTTTAGTGAAATCAACTCACTGAATAGTAGGACTCTTTTATAAATTGCTAATTGTTTCTTGACATTGCATGTGTTTTTCAATGCAGGTACACCAAAAGGGAGATTGGCCAGACCTCCACAAATGTCCCCTCGTACAAGAACTTTGAGAATTACTTCAGATAACCACATGATATCAAGTCCAAGAGCAATAAGAAGAGTATCTCCTGGTCATGTCTCAGACTCTGAGCTTTCTTAGATC
This sequence comes from Glycine max, assembly GCF_000004515.6. Classification (NCBI taxonomy): domain Eukaryota; kingdom Viridiplantae; phylum Streptophyta; class Magnoliopsida; order Fabales; family Fabaceae; genus Glycine; species Glycine max. The sequence goes on along the minus strand of NC_038252.2, from coordinate 2,639,037 downwards.
ACAGAACATCCTCACCAGATTTTCAAGATAAATCCTGGCTTTTTAGTCTGACTTCAGACACCAAGCAGATAGCTTATAAACTCAGGACTCTTCTCCTTTTGCAAGGATGGATTCACATAACTAACTTTAATTAGTTTAAATTAAGGTATTCTTGACATGAGTAGTTTGTGAAAAAGGATAGGAACAGCAAAATGTTCTGTGACAGACTCCTCGTATTCATGCCACAGCGAAAAGTCTCATTAATGCATGAAAACTTTTATTCAAACATTTCCTTATCCTTAGTAACTGGGATGAAATAGAACCTGGAGTATCATCCAGCACTATGGTACTGGAAAAAACTTCAAACATAAGAGAAAACAATAAAAACAAACTGAAAAGGTTTCAGTTTTTCTACCTATGATCGCATAACAAAGTTCTGTGACATAGAGATAGTGTTGGCACTTGGCAGCTAATAAGAATAAACATGCAACTTCTACGCAATTTTAAATGAAGGTCAAAAATTAATATTTGAACCATTATATCAACTACAGTTAATATTTGCAAGTAAATGCAACACATAGATCATATCCTGTACTTTTTCATATAAACTAAAGTGATTTGGAAGATAATTAGTATGTATCTCTGCGAAGCATCTAGATCTGCTTTAGTAATATGTCCCTCACTTGCTTAACAGACTGCAGTCTCAGGATCATGGATGATGTGTAGGAGCAAGAAGTCATGCTGTAAAACAACAAACTTGTCTTAGTTTCAATCAAACTTGTGTTAGTCTTATGGATGATGTGTTGCACAGATTTTTTGTTTTTAAATATTATATATATATATATATATATCAGTTTATATTTATTTATTTATATAAATAAAAATAATAATTTTTAAATATTTAGTATTATGTTAAACATAATTATATTATTAATAAGAAAGTTGATCAAATATATTTTTAATTGAGTTAATTTTAACTTAAAAATTAAGTATATTAAAATTTATTGTAATTTTTTTTCATTCAAGTAATAATAATGGTGATACAATATCTTTTGAAAAATAAATGTACATAAATTAAATTATTCATTTTAAATATTTTTAGTACTGAAATAAATATATAAATATTAAAATTAAAAAATAATATTAAATATTACATTTTTAATGAACACATGTTCTCTTTAAACTTATTAAGTATGTTGAATTTTACAATAATTTATTTTTTCTCCAAGCAATAATATTAATGCAATATCATATGAAACATAGAAGTTAAAGAATATATATATATATATATATATATATATATATATATATATATATATATATATATATAATGTATAATATTTATTTAAATTTGAGTGTGTATTTATGATAAAAAATTAAATATTTTTTAAATTTGTTGAAATAGTATTAATTATTTTTTAAAATTATAATTTTACTTATTTTGAATATATTAATTTTGTGTAATATTTTTAAAGTTTTGAAGTTTGAATTAATTAACCTTACTATGACGCAATATAAATTGAATAATCTCTATTTAATAATTATTATTATTATTATAATTATTTATTTTTTCTTAGTTTTAGTTTTATTTTCATTGCTTACTAATTTTCAAAAATTATTTATAAAAATAATTATATATTTCAAACTTTAAATATTATTATTTACATATTTATTAACTTATTAAAGATGTCACCAATTATTTTTATTTATTATTAATCTTTAATATGTTATTAACTATACATTTCTATTGTTTCTTTTTGTAATAATAAAATTTACAATACAAATAATGTAAAAATTCTTATATTTATATTAACTATTATTCTTCTATCATTAATTTACATTTATCTAATTATTCATAATTTAAATAATTAACATTGAATATAACTATTAATAATTTAATATATATATATATATATATATCTAATTTTTATATTTTTTTAATTTTTATATTATATTATAACTTTAAAGTCATGAGTTTAATTTATTATTTTTCCAGAAATATATTTTAAAGCAACTAATTATAAAAATAAATAAATTTTTGGATAGATAGTAATATTAAATTAGCATAAAATTTTACATTTATTTTATTTAATAAGTTTTCCTTCATATTAATTCAATATGTAAAATTAAATATTACAAATAATTTAAATTATTATTAATGTGAAAAGTTATTGATTTTATTAAAATATATCAACTTCTATTGATTAATGCTACTAATAGAGTGACACAATCTAAAATGTTCTTCTTCCTCCAAATTATAATTTTGTTGATGTGACAGATGTTGAGAAGTCTCTCCTTCCAAATCACTAATTTTTCTAATGTGACCGCTTGATATTGAGAAATTCTTCCTTTCTCCAAATCACTAATTTTCTTAATGTAACAACGTGATATTGAGAAACTCAACTTTTATATATATAAATAGATTTGTATCTTGTTAACATTTTCAACTAAGAGAAGTAAACTCCCATAAATATCATTAGCATGATATAATATGAATCACATCACCTTTTTTATCTTTCTTAATTGTAAGAATGGATGATACTCATTGTACACATTAAATTAGGTATAGAACCTATACATGAACTCCAAGCATCTTACATGTCATATAAAGTATAAACTTGATGTTACATAACAGCAAAAATCTACTACATTCAAATATGCATAACCTTGGCTTGAATTAAACCTATGAACTACTTATTAGATATAAAATTTTAAGCTTTCTTAAAAAAAACATTAAGATTGTGATAACAAAGCTAGATGTTGCATGAGATTAGTAATTATTGATGAACAAAAGCACATCTAATCATGTGAATGACAAAAACAATAACAATGTTGATAACTGCTAAATAATAGTGAATTAATAATGGAAAATTGGTCTAAAATTAACTTAGAATTAATTATTTAGTAGTTATTTATGCTTTAATTTGGAAAGATTTAATTAATTTCGAATTTTGATTGTAGATGTGAAAAAGGGAGGTACAACAAGCAAAAAGGAGTAGAAATAAAGGAAAAAAAGAAGAAAATCAGAAAAAGTCCAAGCCCAAGTTTGCACCTATAAATAAAAGGGTCAGCCTAGGAAAACTTCCTAAGAGCTCAATTTTTAGACCTCTCGCTCTCAGTTCTCTCCTTCTCCTTCCCTCTTCTTATATTCTTATTATCTTTCTTTCAAATGATTATGAAGCATTTCAAGAGTTATAAATAAAAAAAGGAATTCCTTCCAGGTTCTTAAGAGTTATCAATAAAGAAAGGAATTCCCTCCAGGTTCTTATTATTTATCGTTCTTTCTCTTTACATCTCTGAACTTGCTTTCTGTTAGGGTTTAGTCCACTCGAGAGGGTAAAGCCTAATTAGGGATAAAGAATCAATACTTGAATCTGTTTTAAGGGTTAGGCCACTCGGAAGAGGATAACGCCTAAGAGAACATTAAAAGGAAGAAATTATCGGGTTATCTTTTAGAGGATTTTTCCTTCCAGAGAACATTAAAAGGAGGCAATTAAGAGAACATCTATCTTTTATCTGTTTTTCTTTCTTGCTTATTCTGCATCTCGAACTTTGTTTTCTGTTAGTCTTTCGGGAGAGGGTAAAGCCTAATTAGGGATAAGGAATGAATGCGTGAATCGGTTTTAAGGGTTAGGCAACTCGGGAGAGGGTAACACTTAATAGAACAATAAAAGAAATAAATCACTGGGTTAGTATGACTTAATGCCTCAATGTCCATGCTTTAGCAAACATCTAGAATGTAATTTTAAAGCAGTTATTGAGTCTTCGCAAATGGGGGCATTTGGAAGAAGATAGGTAACTAAGGTAGGCCTATAGATGGATAGATGTGGGCAGAATTAGTTCACTGGTATTGATAACACACAAATTCAGAATTTAGACTTATCAGGTTTTAGCGATTTTAAGATATAGATTTTAGTCCCTATTTTTATTGTTGGTTTTTCTTATAAGTTGTTAGTCCCTATTTTTATTGTTGGTTTTTCAAGTTGTTATTCCTTCTTATTTTACTGTTGGGTTGTAAGAATAAGTATTTAGATTTAGTAGATTTAGATTTTATTTATTTGAATTTTGTAGAAGCAGTTATCTTTATCGCAATTTAAATATTTTATCTTTTAATCTTATCTTTAAATCTTTTATCTTATCTTATATATTATCTTTATCTTTTATTTTAAATTTCTTTTATCTTATCTTATCTATTATCTTTATCTTTTATTTTAAATTTTAAATTTCTTATCCTTGCTAGATTTAAATTATATTTACTAAATTTACAATTTATAAACTGAAAAGTACGTCACATAAGTGCAACAAAATTCCTGTGATACGACACTCAACTTGTTATTACGAGCAATTTGATATACTTGCCAAAAAGCTAACAAATATCAAGTGAGATTAATCTTGAGGTAACTCCATTCTATGATCAGGCTCCAGAATAATCTTTAGAGTACCCCAAAAGAGAAAAACTCAACAAATTAAACAACTAATTTCTTTGGACACATTTAGTGCAAAATGAAATATTTTGCGGGCTTCATGATAGTTAGCACTCAAGGGAGGCAGAACTGAGCTTAGAGCCTCAAGACTACTGTTCAATATTACAAAGTCAAGGTTATGATAAAAATAAAAATCTACACTGTCTCTAATCTCAAAAATAAGAAGAAAAAAATGATACACTTAATTACATTTAATTGCATCAATTTCAATTAAAAAATATATATTTTTTAACTTATCCTTCATTGGAACTTGATATAAAAAATAAATTACATTTAATTGCATCAATTTTAATTAAAAAATATATATTTTTTAACTTATCCTTCATTGGAACTTGATATAAAAAATAAGAAAGAATCATTGAAATCAACACCTCAATTAAATGATAGGTATTTTAAAAATAATAAAATTATTTGAAATTTTCTTATATTTAAGGGAGAAAAAAATGTTTTCGCTTCAGTAACTCATTAGATTCCGAACCAGATGCAATGTATCCATCCTTAACAGATAATTCCACGAAATGCATACCAATCTGATCAATCTGGTGATTGATCATAATTACTGAAATCCTTTGCAAATCCAAATCTTAAAAGGTGGGCCTAAGTTATTGCTTTTGATTTTTTTTCTTATGATCCTATCCCTTTTTAGAAGCTAGTTGATATGAAAGATACTATAAATATACGATCGTCTCTCGTCAAGTAATAAAATATCAAATCTACCGGAACTATTGTTTATGTACTGGAACTATTGTTTATGATCACCAATTTATCATGCCAATAACAAAATAGGGTGAGCGAAAAATAAAGGCCCCAGTAGCATAGCTGCTGAGTCCAATAGCTATTAATGTTAAATTTTTCGATAAGAGTCATTCTCAAATCGCAAATTATTTAGCAAACTTTAACAGCTGTCTGAGTCATATTCCTCAAAATTAATCTATTAACAAAACAAATAGTGAAGTTCACCGAGGACCATGTTAAACTCAAATTAATCTATTTATAAAACAGACTTTCCCCACAACATGAGGGTCATATTACTCATACATGGTAGGAATATGTATGAATCAGACAGTTGCTAAAGTCCTAGCTAAAGTTGCACCATTAGGGTCATATTCTACCATACATGTATGCCTCAAACAGTTACTGTTTAGTTTGGTGAATAAGGGTCACAAATAAAATACTCTAACTTATCCAAGAGGTTATAATTTCTCCATAAGGTTGTGTGTCTCTCAAGACGCATACCTGGAAGCTGGACCTACTTACATATAGTTAGATAACCAGTAATAGCGGAATTAGCCAGGTTCCGGTTTGCCACAGATAGTGGAAGCGTTCAAGCGGTCTCGATTTTGAGTTTGTAAATAAAAAAAATGTAATTAAGAGAGAAAACTCTACTAAAGATGATCAACAATTTTTTTTTGACATAGATTAATCATTGATCATACTTCACACCTATTACTTTTTTTTTAATAAAGAAAGAGAAAGGAAGATAATATTACATGCCTATCACTCTAATACCAATATTTAATCAGCTTTAGAATGGGTAGAAATTGAAGATGAGGTTGTATGAGGTAAACACGGTGGATGAATGGCTGATCTCTCTGTACGTGTGTCTTGTATTTGGTCGAAGTTACCCTAAACAATAACAGAAAGCTACTTTGGTGGGTGGTTTGTGAGCTGGAAATGAATAAGGCCAAATTCATTTACCGTTAAATGCAAGCAGAATCAAAGTCAAGTGCTTCAAAGTGATAAAAATATTAGAAAGTTTCTGAGAACATTTTATGAGTGAAGTGTGTGCATACATTGGTTTTTGGTTTAGGTAATAGGTACACTCTCTAGGCTTCGTAATACCGCAAGTACAGTAGAAGATTGTCCTGTTGTACAAGTACTATTTGCATGCTCTAGTTTTTTTTTATTATTCTTAATTCACATTATTTTGTGTACGTTTCCTCTTGTAACTCTGATTTCCAAACAGGAAGATCTATCATGGTTTGTTGGCTATTTCTAAATTTTATTTCACACCGTTTCCTTAACCTTAGTAACTTGGTTGGAGAATCAAATTCAACACTATGGCACTGGAAAAACTAAAACGAAGAATAGAAAAGGTTTCAGCAGTTGTACTCATAGTTATCAAATTCTTAAGTTTAACTCTCTAAACTTACCATTTGTGAATTGATTAGTATGTAAGGTCTCTTTCTAATAGACTCTAGGTAGACTCTCGAGTTTACCATAAAATTAGCAAGTTAGCAAGTTAAAAAAATTAGATCAAGATGCAGATCATTTTAAATTATTTTCTGTACGTTTAGGATTCAACATACCTCCATTTGATGTATTATTCCTGAATCGAAGAACCATCACATCTAGCAACATTAAACCCTTGTTCTCCAACATTAAACCCTTGATGAAAATATTCTACTGCTACTATCACATCCACAAATTATTATCTAGTAGCAATACATTAATAGACTTGATTATTTAAGTATTGTGAAATTTATGATTTACTAATTTATTTTATGATGTCATTGAAATGTTTAATATTTATATTATCTATAGGTATTTTGGTTGAAATGTTTAATTGATATGTTATCTATAGGTATTTTGTTATTATTCTTATATGAAGTACATTCTTATGAGTTGAGTCTATGAAACTCCCACGAGTCTATGTAGATTCCTGAGTTTGATAGTCTTGGTTCTACCTAAGATCCCATTCTTAACCAATCTTCAACGAGATATTCTTTTTCAGGTAATTGATAATGAAGTTCTGTGACATAGTTGGCAGCCAATAAGAATAAACATGCAGATGCAACTTGTCCACAATTTTAAATGAAAGCGTAAAATTAATATTTGAACCATCATATTAACTACAACAGTTAATATATGTCAAAGTAAATGCAAAGCATAGATCATCTCCTGTACTTTTCCGAGAAACTAAAAGTGATCTGAAAGTAAAGGTAATTAGTATGTATCTCTGCTTAGGAGGGCGTGCTATATACAGAAGTAATGGATCAGACATTAGAGAAAACCACTAGTAACGTGCAATACCGCATTTGAGAGAGACTTGCATGCTCCAGCTTCATCAGTGCTTCAGTTCAAAAGCCTACATTTGTACATGCTATGTACATTTCTTGTTCAGCTTACTTTGGTTCACAATTGTACATTGATGCTTGCCTCAGAAGCAATGCCAAATGGTGAACCCATTTAAGCTTTATACCCTATTAATCATTGAAGCCTGAATAAAGAACTAGTCTTCTGACAGGTATACTAAATCAAAATATTATCGAGTCAGGAAATGAATAGCTTTTCAGGCTTAAATGTTAACCAAATATTTTCTCTTTTCTGTCAGACCATCTGCAATAGTTTCACAATTCCAACTGAGTTGGCAGCAACAAGCATGTTAGATTTCTTTCTCCAGCAAACACTAGAAACAAACTGTCCATTATTATCACCACTATTTAGATGACCAGAAATGTGATCAATTGACTCAAATTTATGAGTAGCAATTGGCACAGGCAGTGATTTGTGATAACAGTACACCTGAAAGGGAGAAATGTTTAAAATGAATTAGAATTTGTATCTTGGTATCCCTCATTTGCTGGAAAATTCAATTAAGAGTAGGAAGCTCCCATAAATAACATTAGCATGATGTTTTTAGAACGGATGATACTAATATTCTCTAATTGTACACATTAAATTAGGTACAGGACCTATATATGAACTCCAAGCATCTTCAATTTGTATAAATGATAAACTTGGTGTTCCAAAACAGATAAAATGGTAGCTACTACATTCAATGTGCTCAACCTTGGCTTGAAGTTAAACCTATGAACTAATCACCAGTCAAAAAAATTGGCTGTATCCACAAAAAACAATCCATCACGATTGCAATAACAAAGCTTGATGTTTTGTGAGATTAGCAAGATCATTTATTGATGAACAAAAGCATCTAATCATGTGAATGATGAAAGCAATAACAATGCTAAGTGAGATTAGTCTATATGTAACTCCATTTATGATCAGGCTACTAAATAATCATCAAGTAACCCAAAAGAGAATAACCCAACAAATTAAAGGACTAGTTTCCTTGCCCACATGTAGTGCAGGATGTGAAATATTTTGCCGGTCTCATGACAACCAGCATTCAAGGGAGGCAGAAATCAGACTAATATTTCAAAGTCAATGTTATGATAAAATAAAAGCTATACCTCATTAGATTCTGAACCACATGCAATGTATCCATCCAAAACAGATAATCCCACGAAATTCTGGAGAACAAGAAAAAGAAGATGATGAGAATCATGAACTATAAACAAATCAGAACAAGCAAAAGACAAAAAAGTGAGGTTAAATGTGTAGAGAAACCAACCTTTTCATTACTATGACCTTTAAAGGTCATGGCACAAGCATCAGATGACAAACCAGAAGAGCTGGTTTTGTTCAGGTCCCAAAGCTTTAAAGAGTTGTCAGTGGAAGCAGAGACAACTGCTTCAGAATCTATAAATTTTACATAGCTAACAGCTTTGCCATGACCAGCTAATGTGCACCAAGGAATTCTAGTGTGACGAAGATCATAACCATAAACCTTGTAATCAGCTGATCCAAAAAATAGAAGATTTGTTGAGTAAGCAGAGAACTGAACACAGCATATATTGGCAGGTTTCCATATGGTTCCCAGAGAATTTCTCTGCAAAAACAATAGCATTTGAGACAATTGTTACTTGCTCTGAAGCAAAGGCATTCAACTGTTCCTTCTCTATCACATAGTTATGTTTCTTTTCATATTATTCTTTATTATTTTCCAGGGAAGGGGCAAAAGAACATGAAGAAAATTCTACTGTATAACTTCAAATAGTATAAATACCAATATGTTATGTGTTAGTAATAATTTGCTATTAAAATGCATAAAAAAAAAAGCATGCCTCGCTGATACTCCACAGTTTGACAGAGCAGTCATCACTTCCACTAGCAAACATTTTTGGGTCTGACAGAGAAAAGTGAACAGACCAAGCTCTCTTTTGGTGCTCCATGTATTGAGACAATGGCTGACCCGTGTCTGCATCCCACATCTGAATTCATCCATACAAGTTATGTTATTAATGTCAATGAAACCTAAGAAATAGTCAATAGCAAAAGCAATGAAAGCTTGGTTGGTGTGAATGAAAGGACAAGACTAAAATTAGTTTTCATCAAGGTTTTATATATATATATATATGTGTATGTATGTATACCTGTAAAAAAATTGTTAGTTTTAGTCTTAATAAACTATAAAAGTTTTTAAAGTAGTCCCTTTAATCGACGTGTTATGCATCTAAACATGTCACGTCATACACCATTTCGCTGACGTGGCATGTCTAGATGTATATCATATCATCATTAAATGATGAGAAGGACTATTTTAAAAGAAAATTATGAGGTCTAAAACCAACAAAACTTTGTAAGGACAAACAAATATTTGCTATATTTGCTTGAACTAAAAACATATTTAAACTTTCGTGAATTATAGTTCTAATGTTGCAAAGGATTACACACCTGAACTGCACCATCATAGTCAGTAGATGCCAGATGATTTTTAATGTAAGTGTTCCAGCACACACAACTAAGCTTTGATTTATTTGACATCTCAATTACTGGGTACTGGATGTCAACAGAATCGCTTGCAATAGCATTAAGGTCGAAAATCTTGATTTTCTTTGAAACTCCTCCTGCTGCAATGTGATCCTCATCACGGTCAAAACTTAGAGCACACATTACATTGGCAGAACTAAGCAGATCTCTATTTCTTAATCTGCCACACTCTTCAAACTTGCTGTAACGAGCAAACTTGCATAAACCTTCAAAGAAGGATCCTACACAACCAACAGAACTCTGAATTCTTCTAGACTCCTTATTAACATTCTCTACTTGAGGCAACCTCCATCTACTTTCCATCACATTTTTTTCATTGCTTGAAACAGATGAAGCCTCTTTTGGCAGCACTCGGAATCTCATGGAAAAGTAAGAATTCTCTAGCTGATTTAGATTACTCATAAATCTTTCTTCATCACCAAATGACCTTCGAATGGATCTACTAATGTCTGAACCGGAAGGATCTTGAAAATATAAATTGTCTCCTCTCACTTCAGGATTGTTCATTTGCACCAAAGGAAATACTGAATCTGTCACAAATGAATAACTTTTTTCTACCTCCTTAATATCTTCATTCAATAAATTTAGCTCTTCTTCCAGCTTCGCTTCCCGTTTTTTCTTTGCTTCTTTGATTAAAATTAGAAAATCTAGTAATTGCTCTGTTTCAGCCTCGTCATCAGATATTCCAACATCATCTACAGAATTTGATTCCTCTGATTCACGCATAACTTCTGACTCTAAAATCATTCTGTTATACATAAAAAGAGAATTACAAGACTATAAAAAAAACGAGATGCCCTTCAAGATCTATATGAATATTCTTTTAGCCAATGATTATTTAAACATATTAAGGAAATAGAAGAAATGAAGTTGTTTTTCTGACAGGTATTTTCATTTACAAAGAGCCAAGAAGTCGTAGGTGCAAATGGCCAAAATTAATTAGCATAAGGATCTAGAATGTAATCTGAAAAATAAAGAAATGTCAAAACTAAAAAGTGATTAGCACCTGCATAGCATGCTCTTAACAAAGGAAACTAAACAAAATGCAGTAATCAGCAACTGTTTCCTAGTCACATTTACACAAATGGATACTTGATCCAGTTTTTTGGAGCTTAAAGCCATTTTAGAACTTTTCTCTGTTTTGTCAAACATTATGAGTAATAAGACTAATAGCATTCTCGCTATCAAATCAAGTCAATAATGAGCTTCTATTTATTGTCTATGAGCTGTGTTGTACAGTAAGAGCATCAAGCAAGCAACATTATTGTATTAACGAGTTTCACACAGAATTTAGAAAGTACTTGTGACTACTGATAAAAGTTAATAACTAGAGCTGTACGTAATTGATGTAACCAAATGGAATAATGCTAGTTACACAACTATAGCAATCAAAACTTTGCAGTACTACATACATTGCTCCTTAGACTAATATAGCGACAGGCTTGTGCAGTTAGCACTACTCAATCATATGCATGGCCAGACAAAAGCATGGTAAAAACTTTAATTTATTCACATGGTACCCTAAATTCCCCTCAATATCATTATATCACGACTATCATCATCCATCATGAAGCCATTGAAGATGACACTGAGAATGCACTTGAGTAAGAAACCTTACAGATTCGAATGAGACAGAAAGATATCAGCAAACATAAGAAAAGCAGCATATTACATCACCTGGCATTGGGGCGAGAAGAAGGTTCAGGATGCAAAAGCCAAAGACAAAAGCCAGCTTCCTTCGGATTTTCTGCTAGAAATTTAGGTGGTAAGATTCTCTGACACAAATCCAACATCGCAGTTGAATGCGCCTCCCATGGCTCAATATTGCACAGCAACTGAGAGAATCATCCACTTAAATGTTAAAAAGATTAACATATTTAAATAGTTAATCTTTGAGTATGATTAAAAGCAACTGAAATAGTTTTAAAAAATCAACATACTTAACAACTCTAGTCCAGAAAATTTAAAACTCCATAACTCATGTTTCAATATCATTTCCTAAGGTTTGGCATGATATGTCAAACAGATATGTCTTACTTGAAAGTAATTTCTTGCTAGGTTGCAGCAACCAAAATCTCATATCATTTCATTAACATATTGGAAAAAAAATGAACAATGATGTATATTAAAGCTCTATGGTTAGTTTTGTTAATGTAGTCCAACAAAATAATTTGGCTGGCTATCAAGAAAAAATAATACGAATACAGGATAAAGCTTTATGAAAAGTAACAATGTGTGAAACAAATTGTTTGCTTACCTCAAAAAGGAGAACTCCAAGACTATAAATATTTGATGACAACATGCATACTCCATCGTTGAGCACTTCTGGACTACAATACCACTTCTCTTCTAACTTAATAAATGCAGACATAAACTGCTTTTCTTCAGTACAAATAGAATTATTTTGGCATAGACTTTCTTTACTCTTTGATTCCACAGGTCTGTTTGTGTCTGAGTCAGTTTGATTTACTGTCATCCGGCAGCCATGAATACTGGTACCGTGATGCTGCTGCCTCGAAGATCCTGTCTCCTCACAGAGCTTTTGTTGCTTTGTACTCAAACTCTGGCAAGCACAGGTGTTCTGTTCCAAAGGCCTTTTCCTAGTCACATTACATGTCATGACTTCATCATCTAACTCTTGTTGGCCATATGAACCAATATACTTAATTTTACTTGAAGGCAATAAAGTGAAACAAGATGGTCGAAAGTCTAGCAAGACGAGTCCTTGAGAGTGTTCAAAATCAACCAATTCCAATACCTGCTTAAATATACGAATCCTTCCTGATTTATTTACTTTATGTCCTTCAGACTTCAGCCACTCTCTTAAGTTGAGTCCTTTGCTACCAGACAAGAAAGTTCCTTCCAATAAAGGCTTATTCTCATCAACATTTGATCTCACCAGTGTCTCGGATTGAAACTTAGCTGCAAAAGCAGGTTTCTCATCCTCTTGGCTGTTAAGTGCTCCTCCAGTACTGAAGCTTTGGTTTAAATCTTCACAAATAATCCCCTTTCCCTTCTTTGTTTGCTTTACAATCAATTGAGGATAATTATATGCAGATGAAGTACTCTGAGTTATACTGCTAATTAGATGTGCATTGTTTGAGATGATAGCCTTGCCCATATTGCTTCTACCTTCTGAGACATTCAGTGAGTCATGATTTACACTCTTGCCAGGAAGAGACTTCAGGCCCCAAAATTCAGAATCAATTCCCTTGAGTCCTTTGCTTAATCTGAGTGGTATCTGTTCCTCAACCTTGGGGACAATTTCTCTACTCAATCTATTATACTTAGACTCAATAGTCAAATAATTCGGGTTCTTATAATTCCTAACAGGCAACTCTTCAACAATGTGTTCAGAATCTATTGAGGAGCAAAAACTAGTACCAGGAGGTCCAGATCCAGCTAAGGAAGTAATATATCTATTCAAACCATTATCCTCATTACCAATCACATTGTCATTCGGAAAACTCTCCGGCCATTCCTTCCGAATAGGTGTGCACAATCTAGGTGATCTTGGCATGAGTTGGTGTCCCCCTTGCTTAAGAAAAGGATCATTAGTTTTCCTCTTGTGCTTCTCAGCTCCAGTTCCACCATTTGCAGTAGCCATGTCTTCTGGCAAAATTCACAAAAGTCCCTTCAATCAATTTGAAAGACCTGCAACAAGAAAATTTAGATTCAATGAGATTACAATAAATAGTTAGATACAATCATAGAAAAAACCTCAGCATAAAGTGACAAATTATGAATATGATTGAAAAGTGAAAACCTAGAACATACTCTTAGAAGAAGAAAATACTTAATCCTGGGCTCCATTATTGTCAGACAACACAAATGGGGTGCCAAATTTCCCTTTTTTCTCTAAAATTTCCAAAAGGGTGGCATAATCATACATAGATTTATTGAAGCTATTCAATTTTTTTATAACAAGAAACACAATTGGCATGTTGGATAACAAAATATGAAGTGAACCATTTTGCTAACATGGAACTATAGAGTGTGTGAAGCAACAAAACATATAGTACCAATGAACACAGAAAGTACAATAAGTAGTATGAGAAATGGAGAGATCAGAGAGCAATGGATAAAATGGAACAGATAAAGAGCATGGTTTTGTTTGGTTGGTTACCTCAAAAGAGTTCTTTGCTTGCAGGGAAAAATATCTTGTCCAATGTCCACAACACTGACAAGTGATACATAACGAAAACCAATAAATGCTTCAATTCAGAACAAAGCTTGGGTTGTTTGTCAGATATTTATCATAATTATTATGGACACAATTTAATAATTTTTCTTTTTTCACTAATTAGCTTCGGAGCATATAGGACTGTCCACGTCTGAGGTGAAAAGTACTTCCACGATATTTATTTTGCTTCTGCCGCCGCCAACTACACGAATTTAAATATAGTATGAATTAATATTTTTTTTTATTTGTATATCTTATTTAAGTAATTGAGTTTAAATTATTGATTTTTTAGCATGACATAAATTGTGTTAGAAAAGAAATATTTAATTTATGTTATTATTTTTTATGGGATCAAAAAAAAAATCTTATGAATCAATTTTTTAATGTTTTGTTAAGGTTAATTCTCCTAAATTATTTTATTTTTTATATGACTACGTCATTGATTTAACCTTTCTTTAAAAAAATAATTTGTTGAAGTTTTTTTATGGATGTAATTAGAGGTTGGTATAGTCTTTTTCATTAGCCTAGTTGCTTAGAATCTCATCCTATTTGGAACGTTAATTACGCGGAAGATAGGCAACAGATTACTCAAGACAAGAAGGTTTAATGCCATCATTTAAAGTTAACATATATTTCTTTATAGCAGTTGTAAATATTGTGGGAGTTTAGGTTTGAACTTCAATAACTGGTCCACATATATAGTTTTATTTGGCTTGGTGTCGGTGTTAAATGTTTATAGAAATTTTTGGTTGTTTCTAAAACATGTCTTATAAGTAAGAAAAAAAACATTTACTTACTCTATCCAATATAAATAATTAAATATCATAGTTATATAGCACAACAACAAAAAAGTGTTAAGATTAATGCTTTGTTTTGGTACAAGAGAGAAAAATAGGATAATAGAATTAGGGGGAAAATAAACTTAAGAGTGTTTAGTTTGAGAGTATTAAGATTAATGCTGTTGTGGTTGCATGTGCCTGTGGCGGCACTGGTCTGATTGTAATTAATGTCAACATTAGCGTCAAAGCAAAGAAGAGGTTTACAACAGTTTGGTGGGTCCTACTTTGCACGTGCCGTGAATATTTCTGGAGTTGTGTGTCGTGGCTCCTCTTGTCGCCACATCCACCACCAGAGTCCAGAGCAACCTCTAAATCGTGTCGCGCGGTGTAAAAGAAAAAATTATTTAAATAATGATTTATAGTAAAATAATTCTCTTTTCATTTGTAGTTCATAATTATACTTAAAATTGACAATGAACGAATGGACATAGTTAGATATTCTATTTAATGATTGATTCGTTTAATTTGGTTTGAAATTGGGTGAGCTGAAATTGAATTAAAAACATAGCTTGTTAATAAATAAGTTGAATTTAAACTGTGTATAGTTTAGCTCCATCGATGATTCATGAATCAATTTGAATTTTATATGATGTATATATAATAATATATTTTATTATACTATATTGGTTTTTATTTTGTATGAAATAAATAAAAATATAAAAAAAAAATTAAAATTGAATCCATAAACGAGTTAAACTGAGTTGAATGTAAGTTTTAATTGTGTTAATTTAAAACTAACAAAAAAATCATGGAACTTGAGTTAAGTTTTTATTCAAATCAACTCTTATTAAATTAGTTGAACAAGATCTAACCTGATTCGACTTGATTCATTTTTAATCTTAATTATCTTGTATGTAACAAAAGCATAAAGAAGTAAAGAAAGTAGAAATAAAATCATAATAAATATTCATGATACTAAACTACCACCAATACAAGAAATAAATAGTTGTCTTTTAGATGGTAATTGCACAAATACTTTTAGAAAGAAAAAGATATATGCTTTATGTAAAGTATATGCTTTATGTAAGGCTGAAAATGAGCAAAGTCAAATGAAACTAAACTCAATAAAAATTTATTGTGTTTGAAACTTAACTTAAATTTGATATGAACTTTTTTTATAGTTTAAACTCAACTTAATTCAAGCGTGCAGTCCACTCGATTCAATTCTTTTAACTCTTAAATATAAATTACTTTATATTTATTTATTTCATACAAAAATAATAATTTGGAAATAATTAAAAAGTCGACAGTATGAATTTATAATACAAAATATATTATTTAAGTGTGCGTGCTTACACACATTATTTATGCAAAAACTATTTAAACAAACACACTAAAAAAAAGTGAAAATTTACTAATTTTATTAAAAAAATGTTTTTTAACAAATAAGTTTCAAGAATGCATGAGTAAAGAAAACATGGTATCTAATTAAGGCCGCGTCATTTGCAGAATAAATATAGAGTATAATTTAAATTTAATCGAGTTAAGAAATTGAATCGAGTTGATTACACACTTGAATCAAGCAAGTTGAGTTTGAACTAAAAAAAAGTTCATATAAAATTCAAGTCAAGTTTCAACCACAATAAACTTTTACTGCGGAGGATTATAAATCAACAGAGAAAAATGGATGTTTCTACAAAATTTGTTTTCAAATGTTGGCCTACATCAAGTTATACCAATAGCATCAGAAGCTGTGGTTCATCAGAGGGAAGAGGATGAGGACACGCCGGCACCAAAAAGTTAACTCCTGTGCCCACGATGTCATCTGACATCGTGCATTTCAGTTGTTATTCATCATGCAATCGTAATACCAAAGTAACCAAACAATGTACACGTATTAGACTAGAAATGAAAGAGAGGAATTGACTACTTGTCCCTATTACCTAGTTACTAATTAAGTAATTATAGTGTTTGTAACCCTAAAAAAAGTATTAGAATATATGGCTAAATAGTTTCAACTTGATATTCTAGCTTTGACTTAGAATGCTGAATAGTTTGGGAAACAAAATTCAGTTTGAACATGAATGGACAGATAAGGTGTTCGCTACACTTCAAAGGCTAACACAAAACAGAAATAAAGTGTTCGTCCAACCCTGCTATTTCTAATTGACTCCCAAAAGAAGAGTAATAAACATTGTCACAGCAGCATACGCTGTAATGAAATCATTCAAAACTAATAATTCCACTAAAAAATTTAAGTTGATGCAAAATCCACTAAGAAAAATGCTTTCTCAACTAGTGCAGAAAGCTAGGAAGATATGTCCTTGCATTGTTTTTCCACAACACTTATTATGGACAAATAGAACAAGGAAAACGAATAGAACAAGGGAATAAATTTATGGACACTATCTCTAAGAGTTTCTAAACTCATCCTTGGAGAGATGAAAAACAAGAAAATAACTGTAAGTAACCATCTCTGCATCCCCTTGCCTACAAAAAAGAAAAAAAATGAAAAACCACACCAGGTGAACAGATGTGTGGTTATCAAACTTTAGTCGGATATTCTGATCTCAACTCCTAAAACGTCTTTCACAACCTCATATGTTACGAATGCAATTGCTATCGATGGGACCACCTGCAAAACATCAAATGAGTTAAAGAATGCTATAAACAAAAACAAGGCCATTAAACAATAATTTCAGGTAAATTTATTTAACAAAATATACAAGTTCTTTTAACACTGCAAAGACTAAAGTGCAAGGGAAATGATAAAAAATTTAAACACCAAGCTTGAAAGGACCATTAGGTAGTTTCATTAAACAAATGGAACTATCTACTCAACGATCTCTGTGCATGGTGCTTGAACACTAGTAAAGAAATTCAACAGCAACCCAAAATTTTGAGATCATGCATACAGTAAAAAAATTTGTAAACAATCCTATGAGTTTAGCTAGTGTGCATGTCTTCAGTTATCTTAATCTGGAACCAACCATCAACTAGTATATAGTATCAATAATTCAATATGTGGCTCAACCAAAGCAATGAGTGTTGCAATCTTGGCTTTTGGCTAATCAAGCAAGCTTATTATAACAGAGGTTTTTCAGCCTTTCTAGTGACATTATAACAGTAATATATCACTCTAGAATCTAGATTCTAAAGTGATGGTAGGAAATGCAAGCCTTCTTTTTCAGACAAGAAAAAGTCAATACAATTTTGATAGAACAGATCATGAGCATAAGATGAAGAATAACCTTTACAGAGTTGGGCACCAGACCCTTGTATAATGCACCAAATCCCTCGTGCTGAACAGTTTTTCTGAATGCATCAATCATTCCAGTGTATTCAAGTGGGACTTTGCCTCTTCCATCACCAGTTAGAACAGAAGCAGCGTGGTTCCAACCAACCATCTGCATTCTTCGACGAATAACATCAAGAGGGTAAGCAACAGTTTGTCCAACAGTTCCAGCAGCAGCACCACAAGCCAGGCGTGTTGTCACACTCAACTCAGAATTTTCAACTAGATCAAATGGGTTGGATTTAATTAAATAATCTTTCAGAGACTCATAGACAGCAAAGTTGAGACCTACATAAGGAATCTGCGGAAAAGAGAACGAGAGTATTAATTCTGACTGAAGCACCCAAGAAGAGGGTTTGATTCTATGCAAAATTATAATATGACTCAGTCCAATAATCCATTATAGTTCTGATTTCTGAAGCATAAAGAATGCAGAGAACATTGCAGAACAGTAAACTTTTAGATCCCTATAAATTTAATTGCATGAATATTAGGTGTAACCTGACTGATATAGTTTGACTTAAATTTTGTTTGAAACTATTTTAAAAATCTAAGTAAATTGTAAAAAAAGATCAACCCACTTAAGCCATTGATTAAGTGTTTAACAGTTAAAAATCACTTTTTAAAAAAGTAAACAGGTTCAAGCATGTGTTAACTGATTGTTCACAATAAAAAGATAAAGGAGGAAATATAAGATGCATATAACTATACCAAGCAGTCTAAGCAGAAGTTCAGTTCCCAATTCCCATGAAGATTGTAATTAAAGCATGTTTGCATTTGTTATAATCCATCTTCAGGATCATAAGCATAATCATCATCTTTATAAAGAGAAAATATATTATGAGAATATTACTCACAACTCCAATAACTGAAGGAAGCCAACCCTTATATAAAGCACGAGCACCTTCTTCCCTGAGCACAGTAGACAAAGCATGAAACATTCCTCTGTACTGATATGGGGATGCCTCAGTCTG
Organism: Glycine max; assembly: GCF_000004515.6. Lineage (NCBI taxonomy): Eukaryota > Viridiplantae > Streptophyta > Magnoliopsida > Fabales > Fabaceae > Glycine > Glycine max. The sequence continues at coordinate 2,619,730 of NC_038252.2, read as the reverse complement.
CAAATAAAAGGCAATGAACTTTCAGAGTTTCTATAAACAATGAAAACCACAAAAACATGGATACACTGAACATAATTTTTTCTCCATTTAATTTTACGATTATTATAAGATTTATTTTCTTTATGCATTTTCAGCTACCATTCTAGCTCACAACAAGAAAAGCAAGCATTTGGTAAAAATAAAAATGAAAGGAAAAAAAAAAAGTACCTGCACAGTAATCCTGCCTCGAACCATATCCATTGGATAAGTTGCAGACATAGCAATTATTCCAGCACAAGCTCCAGCTCCAAGGCGTAAAAGAGGAGTCAGCTGAGCATCCTCTGCAGAAAGCACAAGAGAATATAATTATACAACCAGAAGGGTTTTAATACTAACAAAGTTTTTGTCAATTCAAAGAGAAAATGAAGTTTGTTTCAGCCAGTGTCTCCATAGTGGATATAAGTACAGGAACAATAACCAAATGCAGAATTTTCCAGAAAGCAGAGCTTCCCAGTCCAATTCATCAATGCCCTTGCTCTACTTAAAAAAATTATCTTAACTAAATGCAAATTATTTGAAGAAAAAATAGAAAACATGAACATACCATTTCCAGTTTGCTGCTTATACAGATGCAGTATACCTCTGTCATAATAGGAAGGAATGGTCAGAAAAAGAAAGAGAAAAATAAAGAAGCAGGAGGCAGAGTTTAAGAGATAAGAATTGGGATACACTGAAATATTAAAAAAATGTTAGCCACTGGAGTAACCCCATTTAAATAAAACCATGTAGGAAAAGGAAAATATTAAGAGAGGATTGCAGAAGATGATTGGTATTTGGTATAATAGTCCCCCTGAATGAAAACCAATAAAAAGATACTAAACAATAATACAGTCCGCACATTGTTTTGTATCTAAAGAAAAACTTACTTAGAAGCTTGCTCATAACTGAAGAACTTCACAGCAGAATTAGGGACAATTCTAGCACAATTAGTACCATTCCCTTTGAAAAGTCCACGGAATCCTTCAGTTCTCCATATATATTTTAGGCCTTGTACTGTTCCGTTGTATTTAATGTTATGAGGATTCTGGACCTGCATATGGTGAGACCAGAGACATGTCATATGTAGGAATTAGGATATATCCAAATAAGCAAGCTTGGATACAGTATACTTTGATCCATGTAGATCTAAATCACTAAATAAAATAACCTGCAGCAAAATTTTCAATCGTTCCAGAGGAGCAACTGCAGTACGTGACCTGCATAGACACAAAAAAGTTTGGTGTGGTTAAAACTTAACGTAACATAACACCAAAACAGATCCCGGAATTATTGTTAAAGAAATAGTTTCCAAGAAAATTGGATTATGGGTCGTTGTAATTGTAACTAAATCTCACTCACCGAAATGAAAATGAAATTCAAAGTTAGCACATATTAACACAACATTAGCAAGGCAATTTACCATCAAAATTAAGATTTTCCAGTGAATTTCATTATAAACCGCATATACAAGCACAACAAACTGAACCTTATTCCAAAACCCCAACACTGAGTGTGAGTGGTTCCTCACAGATCACAAGTGATCCAATCCAAGTAAAATAAAACCACACCCATTGACTTCCAAAATCAACAGCACCGTTTATATTCAACAGATTGTATACTCAATCCATTTGACAAAACATAAAAATCCAGATTAATAAATTGATTAAATTCATTAACCAGTCTATGAAATTAAAAAGCCAAAAACTTCAGTCTATGAAATTAACCACAAACACTTCCAATCAACCAATTACATAATTTTTTTTTTCTCAGGAAATATTCATATGAATAAAATTTATAATAAAAAACAAAAATAGGAAATGAGAAACGGAACTGACACTCCTCCGGCGACGCCACCGGCGACGAGCGACTTGCAGATGCTGGCGAGGGCGTAGCTGGGAGCCTTGACGACGCCTTCCCTGGCGAGCTTGGCCTCCTCGGCGAGATTGACGATCGTCGTCACGGCCGAATCCCCGGTCTTCACATTCTCCGAAGCCATAAATAAGGAAAAACTACGTATTATAGCCTAACCTAACCGGAGGAACAAAAATTAATAGAGGTATCTGAGTCGTCGGAGATTGAGAGATCTCGGCGGGGAAACGGCGATAACTGTGGCCAAGTGACCACTCGCTCGCAAGCTCTATGAGTGCTGCTGCTGCCTGCGGGAGCTCACAGTAATGCCAACTACTACACTACACCCACTGCAGACTCACGCCGTTAAGACACCCTTATACTACTATTTATATTTTCTTTTTTTATTCCTCCATTTATATTATTGGAAAAGTTCATTAATATTGAATGAAACTTATAAAATTATGTGATTTTTAATAAATTTTAGCTCCCAATAAGTTTTATTGTTAACATTTTTCTTGTTGAAAAATCTTTATGAAAAAATATGTGTGAAGTTTATTAAAAATAAATGAGATATACATAACTTTTTTAACAAAAAAATATGTTAAAAAATATAGTGTATTTTTTGCACAGAAAAAGAGAAATTCGGAGAGATTAATGTACTGTTGTACTGCCTGAGAAAAAAAAAAACTTTTTAAAATTGTAAAATTAGATGGTTGTGTCTGTGTCGCTTAAACATTAAATCTTGATCTAATTGGTACAGTGTATTTTTTAATCTTATAATATTTAAACTGAGAATAAAATTTACAATGATTTTAAGGGGTTGTATGGTTTCAAGAATAATTAAAAAAGTCTTATCAATTTTGATGGTTTTGTTAGCTCAAAGAACCAATCGAATCAAATTTGGGTTCAAGAATAATTAAAAAAGTCTTATAATATTTTAAAAAGTCTTACAATATCATTTTGAAAAGACATTCAAAGACAAATAAAATAAAAGGGGGAAATAAGAAAAAGGTTTGAGCCTGATTAGACAGGTTTGAAATTCATTAAATTTGAGACAATCTAAGCCAATCGAGATAGATTAATTTCCACGAAATCTAATATGATTTTGATGTACCGGTTACTCAGGTTCACAAATGCATCCATAGGATCATGTTCATCCCTACATTTAACACAGTTTGTTTTAGTACAGACATTTAATTAATACAGTTTAATAAATGTTTTGTTAAAAGAAGTTTAATAAGTGTTAGTTATTACTTAAAAAAAGTATTCAATATTTTACATTTTTATAGTAAAAAAATATTGTTCTTGTTTTTTTAAAAAAAAATATTTTATGATTATTTATGAAAACATATTATTAGAAACAAAAGAAACTAAATATCATCAGTGTTTCTTGTAGTTATTATTTTTTCAAAAATAATTCTGATAATTGTAACATTTACCATCTTATTTACCAAAACTTGTGAAAGAAAGTTTCTGTGATTAAAAAATTATAAATTTGTTTTTTGCTGAAAAAAATTATAAATATGATACATCGTGTTGAAAAAAGGATAACTTCACAAACACTTAAAGAAAAAAACTTTACAAGTCTTTTTTTTTCCTTAAATTAAATTCTTGTTTAGCAATCATTTAAAATTTACTTAATTCTATTATATGTCTGACACAACTTACAAATATTTCGATGTATTTAAGTACGCCTATAATACATATAGCCATATAGGGTTATTTGTTATAGAATCGGGTAATGTTGATTTTCAACTATTGAACGCGAATATAATATATTCCCAAATGAATATTAACCCTAGATTTTACATTAAAACATGTGTCATAATAAGAAAAGTCGATTCCTATAATTTCCTAAACAACCACTTAATCAACAAAATGAAAAAAAATATATAAAAAATATATTTTACAAAATAAAAATTGCATGAAAAGGAAGTACAAAAAGTCATTTTACTTTAAAATTGGAATACATCATCAAATAATAGATATATATTATTATTAACTTATTTTAAAATTTAAGAGAAAATATGTTTTTTATCTCTATATTTTGAATCAAATTTGATTTTAATTTCTGTAGTTATTTTTTAAAAAAAAAGTTGATTAATTTAGTTTTTACATTTAAAAATATAAGTAAATTTAATCTTTGCAGAATGATGACCAAAGATCAAATAAGGATTAAATTCATCTATTTTTAAAATATAAGAATCAAACTAATCAATTAAAATTAAGTTGGAGGGAAATTATATGAACAAAAACATATTTTATCCTAAGATTTAAGAAGATTCAGTTTTGCGTACTCTGACTAGTGAAACATCACATTGAATGCCTACAAAAATAAGAAAACATTTAAGAATGGAAAAAAGTGTCAGTGGATCATGAAATGAATGAATTGGTGCCGCTAGCATCGCCCAATGTCTAACTTGGAAGAACAAATTGAGAAACTGAAAAAGATGGTTTGGTTTGGTGCTTTTTTTTCTTTCTATTTTTATTATTTTGGGAGGGATGGTTGGTTGGTACTGTTATTCTTTTGCAAACTCTTCTGTGCCTCCCATGTTACTCATGATGGAAACCTAGAAAGATTTCACGCCGTTACGTTACCTTTTGTGGATCCTGGCTATGCACGTGTCCCACCCATGTTTTTCTAAACCTATTTACTTTTATTTCTCTGCAAATTAGTATAAACATAATAAATTTAAACAAATATACTCTAGTTAGTATGAGTTAGAGTTAACAAGTTGAGGGTATATAAATATAATAGAATGCATCACTTTTATTTTTTATACATTGGAATTGAAGACAGAATAAAGAGATTTAGCTCATTCAATCTTTGTTAATCTAAGAAATATTCTAGAATAATAATATCTTGGAGTATTATGTAGTAGAGTGTAGATCCTCCAGTAGATTAGAGCATTATTTAGAGTAATAAAACTTTTATTAATTAATCAATTTTAATTCATACATCTAACCATACCAGGTCCATTTTTAATAATATCCATAAACTTATTGTTTTCAATTATTTTATGTTCTTAAAACCTGAATCAAACTCCATATTCCTAAACTTTTAAAGACAGTCTATACCTATGCTGTGCTGTATGATTTTACATTAAATATGTTATGCAACTGCTTTGCTTTTAATTCTTCAGAGCAAGAAATATACATTAAAAAATGAGTTTGTTATAGAACTGATTTGCATTGAGTTTTATAGTTGTTTTTTCTGCTTTTTGTTCTTTCAGTATTCGATGTCGCGCCATACTTTCTTTTATTTTGTTACAGAGATAATTTGTATATTTTATTAGGCAACATTCTAAAGAATTAAAAAAAGGGTCACCCCATAATTTACCACACTTAAAATGAAGTTTTTTTTTTTGCCTTATAATTTAGTTTCAAAGATACATATTCTAATAACATTATAATAAACGTTAAAAAATACACTAAGCATAGAATAATACAATATTTAAACGACATAGAAGAACAAAAGTGTGTAAATATATAATAACAATATTCTAATAACATTATAACAAATAAAAATACGTGTATAGGTTCAATATTTAAACGAAATATAATATTTATAGATATTATAGAGAATAAATTTGATGTGGTTAGTTATATATGGTTTAAGATTAAGATTGACCGATAAAGATTTCTGAATTTATTAAGATGGAATTTTATGTCAAATTATTCTTTTATCAACTTGGAAGGAAGCCACATTTACAATTTGTGCAATAATTTAATTTAAATATACTTACAGTATAAATAAAAAATTCATTCAATAATAAATCATTATATAATTAAAAATTATTGACCTTTATATAATTATTTTAAAAATATACATCTAGAATAGTTATCTACTGGAGAAAATTGGCACAGGTCCCACTCGCAACTACTGTTTTTTTTTTTTTTTCAAAATCGTGGTATTAAAATCGGGCTATAGTTTTAGTCAAAAACAAATCGGGCTATACTTTACAGCCTTTTTGGTGAAATACTTTATGCTAACTAGGGACAAGAAACTAATTCATTGACATTCCCACACTTGTTTTGCTAAGTACGCCCCCAAGTTTTTTATGATTTTTTGTACCAAAATACCCCTTATGGAATTGCTTTTAATTATTATGAATATTATTTTCTAATACTAAAGTCAAATATAACATAGACCGACAGTATAAGTCCAGTCAGTATTTTCTAATACTGAAAAACTAAACTCAAGCTTATCAAAATAGTCAGGGTATGTTGGTAATTTACAAATTCTAGATAGGTGCAGAAAAATTCTCAATAATTAATTTTAATTTTATATTTAATATTCTAAGTGAAAATAAAGCTTTTACAAATTTTGCAATTAATTTTGGCTAAAAAATATATTCTAGTTAGTTTTTTATATCAGGAATATTTAACTAGTCTGTTGTTGGGCTTTGATCCACAAATTATTTAAAAATCATATTTGGATAGTACTTTATAATTTAAAGAAAAAAATTGAGAATTGTATTTATATTTTTAAATATAAATTTATGAATAATTAAAAAATGAAAATTGGTAAAAATTGAGTCGGGCGAGTTGCTATTAGCG
>NC_038252.2:2601486-2613201 GCF_000004515.6 Glycine max | reverse complement strand
TTTTCTAATTTAATCCGGTTGATGTGGAAACCACAGGAAATACCACCTAGGAGAGAGAAAAACATCAAGCATGACACAAAATCACTTATCATTTAAATAAGCACCTAAGTAGATGACTAGATCAACATCGAAAACACAAAATGAGTTATTCAAAAGTTGCTTCTCACATTACCCCATTTTCATGAAGCTCTTATCTTATTTTAATTAGTACTTTCTAAAATACTCATCCATAAAGTCTTTTACTTCATCTAGAACTTGCCCTTAATTCATCAAACTTATTTATCTGGAGCACTACAAACACATAAATCCAGTCTAGAATACGATCCAGCAACCCAAAATATTTGTGTCTATTGGGAAACATCAGCACTATTTATCTCTTTGTAGATTCAAACTACGTGCTTAGTTGAAATAGAAAAACAAGAATAGCAAGTAGAAGTAGAAGAATGACATTAAAAAATTTTAACGTAAAATTCCTTTCAATGTGTAAAGATAAAAATCAAGAAATCAAGACATTAAATATCTTCACTATAAAGTTACAATGACTTTTTCAATAAAAGAGAATATCTTTTAACCTCACACAACAAGAATGACTTATAATTTATCTCAAGAGTTATGAAGTATAGTGGAAATTATAATCATTTTTCTTACTGTCATTCTTGTTTTATTTCTCTTTAGATAGGATAAGATGAGATACTTCAACTCTTTACAAGTCTCCCTATTTGTAGAAGAGGAGTGTGACTTTCTCCAAGAATGAGTGATAAATATCAATAAATGAGTTACATTCACACAACTCCTTATAATTCTAATTTTCAATTTTCGAGGTGGAGTATATAAGTCTCAAGATAAAAAAAAAAAACAATTTCAATCCCTTGAAAAGTATTTCACAATTTCTTATGCATGTCTTCTTGAAATATGATATTCAATTTCTCATGTATTTAAATTTATATATTTACTTAAATGTAGACCAACTTTAATTTCAGAGTAATTTCTTACCGTGTCTCCATGCTCTATTGAGGAACAAAGAACCCCAAAGTTCCCATAAGCCAACAACAAATCCAACTCTCATTCCAAGATAAGTGTGACTTATTTTTGAGACTGGTTTGCTCCTTTCCCCCCTTTGGCTTTGCCTATGTCATAATTTTCTTCCTTAGAGCAATTATTTGTTAAGGGTAGTCCACAATGTTTGGGATTCCCAGCATAGCTCCATGCATCAAAAACTCTGAAGCTGAGTCCCTAATGGGATTTGTCCAGTGAAATCATTGTATGGCAGGTTGAGATAACTTAGGAAAGAAAGAATAGAGATGGCTGCAGGAATTTCCCGTACGGTGTTGACATTACTACTTAACAGGATATTCTGACTTACTATTCAATAAAATTGAAACCAACTTAGATTAAAAAGAAAAGAAAAAAATGTTAGCCTCATCATTTGCCTTTTTACGAATTGAATATTCCGTTTTCTAATAACAAAGTGAAGAATGAAGAAAAAGACCAAGCATTGCAGCTTACCTAACTGTCCCCACGTAATAACTATTTGAGCTGCATATTCAGTAGAAAACTTGTCACAGATTACGACTTCAAAGAAAATCGTTACTCACTGTGGGTGATAGATATATGTATTGATTCATTGTGTAATTATTCCTTGATGGATTTTAATGATCAAACAATTCAAGCAAAGACAGTAGTAGTATTAATCAAATTAATTAATTATTGGCATTTGAAATTTAAAGTTGACTCGTTTATCACGAACATTGGAATAATACCTTTTATTTTAATGCTCCTTTTAAAAAAACACTTTTATTTTAAGGATGTGAAAAGATTATTTACATCATTAATCAATAACAAATGTGACATTTTGAAAAGTTTTAATTTTATCTTAAAATATCACATATTATGATTAGTTGATAATGTAGAAAGCTTTACCTGAACAATATACAATAAATAAACTCTTATTTTAATTCGTAATACAGAAAATGCAGGCAATTAAGGTGCGTGTGTTTTATGTTATTAAGAGTTCATAGATTTCATCGAATCTTTCAATATCAGAACTGGCAATGACTTGGGTTACAGATTTTTTTTATTGGCAGACAATATATATAATTTCACTGTTAAAAAATGTTTGAAATGATGATAAATCCCTTATATTCTTAGAACCAATTATAAATTAGTAGGTTTTACTATGACAAACTGTTGTGTTGCTTAAGGCCTTTTACCAGGGTTCTAGCTAAAATTTCAAGTTTTCAACGTAAATTTAATTACAATTATATATATATATATATATATATATATATATATATATGATAGTACGATAGTTACATCAAGCACGATTGCTGCCCATGCCACTGAAGTATAAGCTAACTGGCTCATTATAAAAATCTTCCAGTTTTCCACTTTTTATCCTAATTCAGTAATTTTGTATTGAATAAATTTATTCTAAAACTTAAAATTGGATTCAAAGTTTGTATCATATAAGGTATATTTACAAAACATTAAATTAATTTGAAATGTTATATGTACAGGGCTTTGTTAACTTAATCTCATAGAGTATTTTAATAATATATACTTAATTATTTGAACCAAAAACTAGGTTTTTTTCCATAATTATACCTATTTAATCTAGAATATTCCTAAAATACACTAGTTTACTAAATTAATTTACAAAACATTAAATTATTAAAATAATATAAATATTATATTATATAAATATATTTTTAATTGGTTTTAAAAATATATTTTTATTAAATTAATTTTTTGAAATTTTTTTGAAATTTTTTTAAGAGTTTATTAAATTAATTTTTCAATAAAAAAATGATATTATTAAATTTAATTATTTTTTTAATATTATTTAATTTACATAAGACATTTTTTAGGCAAATGTTTTTTTTTTAAATTTGAATTTTGTCTAATAATATATTTATTTTAGTAAAAAATTAAAAATTTTAGTATTATTATTTTACTAAATATAATTTATTTGTTTATGTCATTAGATTTATTCAAAAAATGATAATACTTTTTGTTTAACAATTTATTTATAGAAGAACATTATACTATATTATCAATCAAATACATAAACAATCACATTTGACTAAGAAAAAAACTTAAGATGAAGACATGTTGGGATAATTATTTTTCTATGGTTATGTTGCCAGTAAATTTCACATTTTTTTCAATTTTCCCATTCATTTTAATCTTCGTTCATATCAATAAGAATGTGAGTTGAGACAGGTCCATCCCAGTGGCAATTCGAGTTGAAATGGGACGATCCTTTGTAGTCCTCTTTCTCCTTGGATCATGACCCCATTAATCTCCTTCATATTCTTCACATTGATCCGTGTAGCAATAAATCAAAGAAGTTGTACTAGACGTGCAAGATGTGTTGTAAATTGAATAGCGGTAACACATAGTTCATAGAATCAACGTTAACAGATTTAATAGCCTGACATTCACCACAATCATACTTTTGGAACTGTAACATTACTCTAAACCTTCCTTCCAGGTGGTGGTCTGGGTGTTTGAAGTGGGAATTTGGTCTTTGTTACAATAAAAAATGTGCGGGTGTGTTTGTCGAATTCGTTTATAATGTGTATATTTGATTTCTTGTTGACCGCTATTCATTGTAATTGTATTTTTTAATATGTTTTATTATTCTCAGATACCATCTCAGTTATCATACTTTTATTTTATGTTTATTGTATAAGATAGATATATCAATTATTTTTCATTGTGTTTTTTAATTTATTTTAATGCTACTAACTAATTTTATTATTTTTTAATTAACGAACATAACAAAACAAAAACATCAAAGACACATAAATTTAACTAAAAAAATGCATACATCATAACTAAACAATTATACTATAATTTTCTCCAATTTTTTTATTTTTCTTTATCTGTATATATCTTTAAAAAATTTACAAAAAAATTTTAAAAATTTAATTTAATAGAAATTTTTTTTAAAACCAATTAAAAATATATTTATATAATATAATATTTATATTATTTAAATAATTTAAATTTTTTTAAAAAAATATCAATGCACGGAAGTCAAGGTGATCAAATCCAACTTTCTTACTGTTCCATGAAACTAGTGTAGTTTAGGAATTTTTTTAATAAACTAGTGTATTTTGTGAATATTCTACATTAAATAGGTGTAATTATGGGAAAAAAACCCAAAAGTAATCAAATTACTTCTTTTCTAATAATAAATTTATTTAAGAATAATATGATAATTTAATGTTTATATTTTAAAAACTTATTTTATTTTTCTCCCCCACTCTTTCTCTTTCATCTTCCTTGTTTCGCCTAATTTAATGTTTATATATTTGTTTAAATTAAAAATAAAAAATATTTAGGGAGAGGAAAGAATGAATAAGAGAGAAATAAATAAGCTTTAAAGATATAAATATTAAATTATGGTACTGTTCCAGGTTTTTGGTTCAAATTAATTTGAAATGTTATATATATATATATATATATATATATATATATATATATATATATATATATATATATTAATATAGTATGTATTTTTTAATAATGTGAACTTAAATTATAAAAATACATACATTATTAATTTATAAATAACATTAAATTTAAAATTAAAAAGAAGAATATTAATTTATCACTTCTTAAAAGATATCAAATTAAATTATTATATAAAGTTATTTTCAAGACAATGTCCTCTAGCTAACTTAATACGAAGAAATGGAAAATATTAGATATAGGACAAAATGGATACATTTCAATGTAAAATTATTTTAAAAAAAGCAAGTTGATAATGTATGCAGGCAAACCAATATTTTTTAAGGAGAATAAAATAATTTAATAAATGAAAATAATTATCTTTGATAATATAAATAATAAAAGTTTAGGAAAAGTATATAAAAATTTAAAAATAGTTAGACTTGAAAAGTTTTTAAAAAAACATAAATAAAGAATTATACAATAATAAAGTCACATATTTTGAAAAAATAATATAAAAATTAATTATTTTATTATCAAGTATAAGAACTTTATTTTACTATTGGTTTATATAAATTATAAAAAGAATTATTCATAAGAAAATAGTGATTATAAATAGATTACTTATCATTTATCAATCAAATTCTTACTTTAATTAAGGGCCCATGTATGGGCGAGTTAACGAGTTATTAATGCTAAATGATTGAACTATCATAAAGTTTCTAATAGATTTAATTAAAGAAGGTTTAGGAAGAGGACCGGTAAACTTACAAAGTCTTGTAGTTAATAGTATTGAAAGTGATACTTTACCATATTCCCAGAAAGCGATGCATGCAACGAATGTTTGCAATTTTGGCACTGATAATACACATGCCAAAGGCCTAATAACTAGTATTAGTAGGACAACATAGAGTTGTTACTTTCATAATCTTATCAAATTAAAGATTCAAAATTGCAAGTTCTCCCACGAAATACCTCTGTTACGTTCTTTTGTTGTATTTTATAATATTGGATATTTAAATTTGGAGCAAAATAATGTTAATTATTTAATTTCATGATATTAATATGTATAAAAATAAATTTAAGTCAAATAAATCTTGATTATTTAAATAAAACTAAATATTCAATCACACAGGCACAATTTGTAAGACATCATTCCATTTTGTAATTAGTGATTATCGACTATTCACAATTTATCAAACACTTTCTTCAAGAGGCTAGTTAGGATTACCAGTGACTATTCACAATAAATAGAAATATTTATATGATGACGTACGAGATTATGTGCAGTGAACTTTCCTGTGGACATTTATTCAAATTCAATTCAACTTATAAGAATAATAATAATAATAGCGAGGTATATTCTGAATACATACAGCTAGAAGTGGATAACACAATTAATGTATTTTTAATATGCTAAACTCAGCTTCTAGCTTTTTGAATTTAGATGTTTGTCACTATTTCAATTAATCATTATACGGTTGCATTTCATTCATAATATTCATCTCTTTCAGGAATCTTTAATTATCAATTCAAAGAACCTATCTTCTTATTATGTTTCTACTGACTTAATCACTGTACATTCAACATCTACTGGTTGCTTTTTGTTTCATTATTTTCTTTCGGATATGATGTGGCTTTTGATCGAGTATTAGTTTTATAAAATATTTTTGAAAGTTGTATTTAAATATTAATAGAACAATAATTTTAAAACTATAAGGATATTATAAACATTTCAGAACCAGTTTATTAATTGAAATTGTGTCGCCATTTTTTAAAAAGAAAAAATAGTATAACTTAATTGAATAGAAAGAGTGGCTAAACAAGCCAACATATCATGTATTTAAATACTAATAGTCATATTAGTTTTAAAATTATTGTTCTGAGTCATATATAAAGATTTTAGAACCTCGTTTATTGAAATTATGTTGTGATTTTTTAAAGAAAAAATATCGTAACTTTATTGAATAGAAGAAAGAGTGCTAAACAAAGCCAACAACATATCAGGTGTACTTGGGAGGAACTTCCTCAAACCAGAACATTTTGTGATTGCGAGTGGAAAAAGGAATCCCGATCTGCAACTAGGTGACTATGGCAGTATGTTATGATCTTACTCATATTACAATTAATTTTTATAATAATGACAATTTTTTATTCCTATAAATGTTACACTCGAAATCAAATCAATTAAATTGGTTCAGAATGATTAATTTAATTAATTATTATAAATATTTTAATCCAAAATTTAAACCAGTCCAACCATGAACACCCTCCATGAATTGTATTTTTTTTAAGAAGCAAATTCACATTTTATTAATAAAATCAAGCAGTAGGCACAAGGAGTACTAGACCTGATACAAAAGAACAGCCAAATAAAACAGTCAACTACTCTGTACCCAAATCTAATATTTAGGAGTGCATTCATTCTTGCAATAAAAATAAAGTTTGAAAGATTATTCTTTTTACTGGATAAATTAAGTTTGAAAGACATTAACGTAAAGATAAGCAATTACTAATTTACTATAAAATCAATTAATTTGAAAGTGTTAAAATGCTTCATACACAAAAGCCAGTTTTTAGATATATAAGTAGCTGGTTCAAACACATTCACACACACAAGTAACACAACTAGCTTATCCACACTCGATATCTCAATTATTGAAAAAAGGTTTTCCTTAATGTAGCTTAAATATTTGGGACAAAATCAATATATATATATATATATATATATATATATATATAATATGGGCATGATATGCAGTCATTTTGGCCGGTGAGAAGTAGTGATGATGGGTTGAAGACCATTAATTCAAAGTGAGACTTTTTGCTTCTTAGATTTTTCGGCTGAATGGACATGACAAATTATTAAAGAGATCTGGATAAGGGTTTAAGGCTTTAGAAAGTTAAATAGTGGAGTAGCATTTTTCTTATGCCAAAGAGAAGCACACAAACCTTAAGTACACCTTTTTTATTGCTGCACATGTTCATGTGTATGGATGAAGTGACGGCGGGGGCATTTGGTTAACTTTTCCTTCTTCCACCTTCAATTGTGCCTCATCTATGCACATGCCTTATATAATATATGGACGGAACACTCGTATGGATTATAAAAATTCAACATAAATTTTAAATGACAGCACTCCTTTTTTTCTTTCCCAGTAGATGTTTTTTTTTTTAAATTAAATTTATCTCGATTATGACTCTGTATTTATTATTATATTGTTAGTTTCAGTGATATTAAATTTTGATCTTAAAGAAATATATTGAGTAAATATCTCAAATTTAAATAAGTTGAATGAAAAAGTATGATTATGAGAGGTGATCCTACTAAAAATAAGTAATTGAATTTTTTGATAAAAATTAAATTATTCATAAAATTAATGAATATTTTATATTAATATTATTGTGATAAAAAAATACAAGTGTCATTACTTTTATTTAATGGATATTTAATTCTTAATTCGTTGATATATATAATTCTAACTCCAGTAATATATAACTCTTTTTTGGTATATATAAAAGGTGAAGTGATAAGTTAACTTACTATTATCCTCCTTCTACGATCAACGCCTTTTTATTTTTGACAGCACGATCAACGCCTTATTAACTAGATTGTAGACAAGTTTTGAGTATTTTGTAGATTTTTTTTAAACAACTATTTTGTAGAAATGATTGACAATGATCAATAATGTTGGTTTCATGCTCGTTGGGATTCACATATTCCATTTATATCCCGTAGAGAGAGATAGAAAAAAAAAGTGTGGAGTGAGTGTAAAAGAAAAAAAAAAAATCAACACTCAATGACTCAATGACAGTAGATAAAGGTTTTCTTCTGTACACAGATTGTCTAAAATTGCAAATAAAAAATGAAATTTGCATGAAACTGCTTGCATGAATATATATTTTTTGTTTTTTTTTTCTTTTTGAAGAAATTTGTGCGTGTTCTTGATCTTTATTCTAGTGTTATTCAATATAAGTTTATTTATTATGTGAGTTGTGGTTATTTGACAATTTAAATAATTTTGTTATACTGTAACTGGTGTGATACAAATTAATGATACCAAGATAAACTTATAATAAATTTTAATAATACTAAGATATTTAAAAATTTTCTGAACAATAATAATTTTAAGAAGAAGGAATGACTCATTTTTGTTGGAAACTATTAGCAGCAACATAAGATGTATATTCTTCTTTCAATATGCTTTATTTCATGCCTAAGGATCAATTAAGATTTGAATCTTTAATCACTTAATTAAGAGGCACAAATTACTATCACTTGTTATTTGATTAAAATTTAATTGTTGAATCTTACCACACCATATTAATTCAAATTCATAAGCATATACATTATATAACTTAATTTAAATGATTTGTTTAATTTTTTAACAAATTTTTTATGTCTTTAATATGATTCCATCTAATAAATGATTACCTAATTATTTCAAATTTTTTAAAAATAAACTTTGACCTAGATTGATAATCAAAGTCCCACGAGTTTGGTAGCCCGAGAATAACATTTTTGTTTAAAAAAAAAACATTCACGTAAGAGCTTAAATTTTTTAAGATTAAATCAATATTTTTGAGATAAATCTAAAATGAATATTTCATAAACATTCACTTAATTTATTTTGTTAATGGGATTCGATTCCTTATGTCTATATTTATAAATTTATTTAATGTTACATTCATAATCTTATCACAAGTTTTTTTTTTTTTACAAACTTGATATATTCTTCATTCACATACCCGATCTCTAGGTTGAATAGTTTTTTCATCTCATAAATCTTTATTTTATTTTTATATATAACATCCTAATATAGTAATTTTAAAAGAAAAAAAATCTTTAATTTATTATTAATATCTTTAAATCTAAAAAAACTTAAGATAAAATAATATCTTTTAAAATCTAAATCATATCCTGAAGATTTAAAATTATAAATTGGAATTATATTTTTCAACAAGAACATTCAAACCAGATGTTTAGTGAATATAAGAAAGAAGAAGAAAAATAAAAGCTCGAGAAAGTAAACAGACACTCGTATGGAAATTTTAAGTAAGACATGACACTCCTTTGGAACATAATAAATTAAACGACAATTTGCATTAGAACAACTTTCTAATAATCATATCTTAATTTCAATAATGAAAAATGTTGATCGTTGATTGATCAACACTTTCTTTAACTTGAAGGAAAAAATTATTAAAACCTAAATCGACTAAAATACAAGTTTATCCCCGCCGGTTTTGCATCGTTGGTCTCAACTTTCTGCATCAAAGTTGGTCTTTGGGCCCACCTATAGATATCATAGTACCAATTAACATTAATGTATGGACTTAGAGTTTCAGTCTCTCTTTCCTTAGAATAAGATTTATTGTAAACGGATTTTAAAATCTTAAATTTATTTTCATATTGCAAAGTGTGTACTAACTTTTGAAACATGATTAACTTATGAATAATTTTAAAAAAAATATTTAAGTCTCACTTATTAGAAATTACCCTGTTTAATGCCTTACGAGCTTTTCTTTCCTGATTTTTTAAACATTTTTAATATAGATTAAATTAAATTAAATTTATCCAATATAGATAATTTTAAAAATTTAGACTTAATTAAATTGATTTATAATTTACACCTCCTTAATTTGTTGACGTATAATGAGATATTTAATACTTTATGAGTTTTTTTAAAAAAAAATAGTTGTTTGATATTTTATCCAACACGTGTTGTCTCTGAAAAAAATGAATAACTGATTCAATTCAACCACAGAAGATCAAGAGTGCATTTGAAAGAAATTATTTATAATTTATTCAGATTTATCTTATAATTTAGGAGAGTTTATAAATATAACTTGTGGATTGCTCAATTTTACCAAACTCAAATTCAAGAGAAATAAAAACTTAATGTAAGATTAAATTTCCTACATAATAATAAACAATAATAACATCCCTTACGGGCAATATCAATGATACTAATAATCGATTTATAAAATATTATTTACATTAATTATAGTGCCACTAATCTACAATATGACTTGTTAAGAATTCCAAAAGTTAAAAAAAAACGTAGGGATTTTAGATTGATGACTAAATAATTAACTGTCCTAGAAAAATAAAATTCTAAATCAATTATTGGTGAAACTCGATCGATTATTTACTTGTGCCAATAAATTAATAATCATCAAGAATAAGAATGGATTCTGAACTTTTTAGGTTGAAGCAACTCATACTCCTGCTGATTGCTTGATCACTTTTTCATTAGCCTACATATTAATTAGTACTATACAATAAACAAAAATTAACAATTTTGTTTATGGATTGGTAAGATTGCTCAGGGATGAGTGAGAACCACGAGGAGCCCTATCAAATGATCCTTTGACTGCTTTGAACAGGTTATTACCTTTGGCTAAGAATTTAACCTAGCTAATGAAGAATTGTAGGGATAAGACTGCCACAATCTCACAGTTTCGTAGGCATGTTTGTAACTGTAGCTGCCCTAGCTATGCTATATTTCCCTCTATTGTACACCATTTATTTTTTTGTAACTTACATTTTTATATAGAAGAAAACCTCAATTCTTGTGATGATCTCTTTGAAGATCTTAGTTATTATGTTTTATCCTTCAACTTTTCTTTGTATCGAAATGTAAAAATCACATGGCCAAGGCATAAAAATGGTCGCCATTTAGCCACCTGCTGACAATCCATTTGTCTTTAGTGTCTAATTTCTTATATAAATCTATACCTAACAAATTACTATGATTTTATTTAATCATGGATTGTGAAGCTCTTGGCAAGTAGCATTAATTATTGATTGCTTATTCAGTGACCCCATTCCGATGGTTTTTTCCTTTACCGAAATAAATTGTTTTTTTCATGAAAGTGAAACGTTCAGGAAAAAAAAAAAGAGAGAAAATTATTGTCGACAACTTATACAAAGTTAACTTTTAGTCTTGATAGAGTCATCAGCATGGTTCGGTGGATTTTATCATTTTCTAGTCTTCTAATTCGAAATCCAACTTTCATTTAAATATCAAGTAAATTATTATCAGATAATGAAAGTGGATAATTATAATATGGAAGGAACAATTTCCTATTGTAAACAAAACAATGTAGTAGAAATGAACAAGAAATCGTACTAATTTTGTCTAGTGGTCCAATATTCTGGAAATGAGAAGTGGTGTTCCCCCCCCCTCTCCTGCCCCCTTTTCACAGATGGATCGTAAGTACCATGTTTTTCTATTTTTTTTATTTTTTTTT
>NC_038252.2:2576663-2601386 GCF_000004515.6 Glycine max | reverse complement strand
CCCTAGGTGAATGAGAAATGCTATTGTATTAAAGGGAAGGCATTGTTTCTAAGAGAAAATTTTATCTCACCTCACTTAACAACCTTACTTTAGACATTAAATTTCAATAATTTAATCATTAGTTTGAGAGTTTTTAATAAATGAACTCAATGTTCAAAATTTCATATAATTTAAAATTATTTTATACGTCATCAAACTTTACTGTTAATGTATAATATATATATTTTTTAAAATAAGTAAATATCAATTATATGATTATATATTTGTAATTATTCAATTTATTATAAAAAAAGGTAATATATAAGAAGATGGACATCAAGATTAATTGTATCTCTTGATTTAATTATTAAATTTATAAATTCGTATTCTAACAAAGTTTATTAATTAAAGAGAGTGCCTAAGACTCATGAATTCCTTCTCTTTATTAAAATCGTCATTTTGCAGATTATCATATTTGAATGCCGTTCCCAGGCTCTCTTGATCTCTCTATTAATTAACAGACAATATGCTCGTGGGATAAATTATTTCCAGCTTTGTTTAAATGTATTTATATTGTCTAAGAATATACGCTTGCCTTGTCGACGGCATTTTTTGTTTTATGAAATTTTATTTTATATTTTTTAATATGATACTAATTTTCAATTAAGGTCTGGTATTAAGGCTAGTTTTTTTTAGTTGGAGTTTATTCATAAGCAAGAACTTTCCATTGAGGGAAACAGAAACACCTTCATCGCTGAAATCATTAATTCTTTGCGTGTATGTTAAAGCCTCTCTTGTATTCTCTACTATGCTTTGATAATACATATCTTTGTAATTTATTAAGTCTTTTCAGTACAAATTAATTAATTGGAGTGTTTGGTTCACACAAGAAAAGTGGTTTCTAAAAGTTTTGTTTGATCGTTTCACGCTAAAATTAATAAAATTTAACTAGAATACCTGTTTAATTTTGTTATTATACCATTTAATAATAAATTGTATTTTATAAATTATTGAATAAAACAGATACCTAATGATTCATCTTAAGCATTATAGGGACAATCACCTCCATTAAGATTTTTTTTTTGATAAAAAAATTACTTCCATAAAAAAATAGATGTTACCAGCGTGATATGAAACTGTTTTTATAAATAAATATAAAAAATTATAAGACATAAAAAAAGATAATAAATTTATATTAGTTTTATCACTTTATCTTTTAAACACACAGACTGACCCAATATAATTTCTAAAAGTTTAAATAATTTAAACTCTTATACCATGAGATTATATATTTTATAAAAACTTAAAATTGATATTTTTTCTTTCAAAATATTATAAACTTGTATTTTTCTTCTCCACTAAAAAAATATTTCCAGATCTGTCCCTGTCATTCCATCCTTAAATAAAAAGTCATTGTATTAAATTAAGATTAGTCAGGTGATTAAGAAAAAATAACGATAAGTTGATCTCATGTTAACAAAAATTAACAAATAATATTTCTGAATTAAAAAAAAAGTAGACAAACAAATCAAACTCCAACATAAGCTTAATGAACAAATCATATACTTTATCAGATCAATTCATTCCAAGAAAAACAAACCAGATCTATTTGCATATCAAATTCAAGGTACCCATATGTACAATTAAAAAAAAAAACAAATTTTGGAAAACTGAAACACAAAAATCGAAATATAGAAAAAAGGGAAGAAATATCGAACATAGGGGAGAGTGTGATAATTAAAGAGACAGAACATAGAAGGCACTAGTAGGGGCCTGGGGGGATCCCAAACAACTACAACATGAAGAACACTCCAGTACTTCAGTTCGTTGTGTGCATGTGGTGGTCCTCCAACTCCGACCACATTGTCAGATGATGGAAAAACGAGGAACCGATTTTTCAGGGATTACTATGCAACACGTTAACCACTTATTAGCTAGTTTGCAAATTATTCATCATTTTAAGGTGCAAAACTTGTGATTGCTTCATATATAACTATTATTATTAAAGCCATATATAGGTGATGCAAGCCAAGCACTAAAAATACTTTATTACTACGCATGTTGGAATCTTGATAGGTGTGTATGAAAATAGTATTGTGTTCGGAGTGAACAAATCCATCTATAAGTGTTAGCAGATTTTCCCAAGAAATTTAAAATTTTCGGTGATAGACCAAAATATTCCTTTGCAACCATATTTCCATAAAAAAAAACTTTATTATAAAATTAACAACCTGTCAAAAAGTAATTGATGGAACATAGACTCCCCCCCACTCTCACTTGCAGTGTTAAAGACGTTGTCCCAAGTTAATACTTAATGGTTATAGTTTATTCGTTAATTAATTCTGACACTTCCCAATTCTCATTAGTTGAATTCAGATCCCTTAACCTGCGTGTTCTTATTATACTAAACAACGACTTTAAATTATTACTATTATGACGTGTAGTTTTTTTTTTAAGGTGAATTATTACGTGTGGTACAATAGATTTCGTGGGAGATACTAATAAATGAAGTGAGTTGCTAGCTATCATGCTAAATGTATGAAGACTTAATTATAACAAACTTGGTTTGGTTTGGAATGAACGATATCGATAATTTAAGTTTATTTTGATTCTTTTTAAATCATTTTAAAACTAAAACTTTTAAATAAGAGCTTTAAAAGCAATAAAGTAGTAATTTTGGGGCTACTTTAATTATATTCATGCAAATTTTAATGGATTAAATAATCATATAATAGACTATCAAAATTTAAATTGGTTCAATAATCACATGACACCTTAAAAAAAATTTGTGGCTTAATTTTAAACCTTTATGATTATATTTGTGTGTCGTTATGGATGATGAAGGTAATAACAGGAATGCCAATCATAGTAATAATTGTGACTATGACAATAATATAATATGGACAACAATGTTAGTATTAATGACCAAGATTGATCTTGGGGTTGTTTCCTAGGAGGACTGCCCATTACACTTGACTAAAAGGGGACTAAAAAAATATTATACATTATAAAATAATTTTATATAGCTGTTTAATTGTAAATTATTTTGATAAAGATTTTTAAGATAATTATCATAGAAATTAATAAATTTATTATGTATGGTGAGTTACAATTGAAAGAGTAAAATTATTTCACAATGAAATTGTACCTATTTATTGTTTTGTCATGAACTCATAAAATGTCATAATCGATCATGTTGATAATAATAATGATAATAATGATAAAAAAAATTAAAATAAATGAGATCTTATTATATATCATTTGATTTTAAAAGAATGAATAATGAACATTAAAAATAACTAAGAATTATTGACTATAACTGTAACTACTAATGTTTTTGTTACCATCCAGTACCATAACCACAATTTATCAACATCACCATTGTTGGTAATAATAATAATAATGCTTGAAGGAATGAAAAGTTACATAACACAAAATATATGCATGTTATTATTCATTGTTAGAATTTAAAAGAATAAAGGGTGAAAATTCAGACTTTGAGAATAAAGTTACATAACACAATGAACGATTTTAATTAAGAGACTCAAGCTAAAAATCAAACTTAGATTTTAATTAAGAGACTCAAGTGTCAAATCACTCATGCCAATATTTTTAGATTATCATTTATTCATTTGGATTCACTTCAACATTATTTATTTGTATATTCAATGAACAATTCATATTATTAAGTGGATTCATTGAATACTATAAAACATATATTTTTTTGTCTTTTTAAAATATATATGATAAAAAAATTAGACAAAATTGTATTTTTGATCCCCTTAATTGTCTTCAATTTTAATTTTGGTTTCTCTTTAAAATTATTGACACATTTAGTCTTCCAATTATGCTTAATCTCATAAATGTGGTGCTCAAATTCAAATTTAGAGGTTGACTGTTACTGAGAAATGTTGACTATCACGTGTCACATTTTGATTGGACGATGACGGTCACATGTCACGTTCTGATTGGACGTTGATAACAACAATACATTTTTATCGTTTATAGAGTCAACATTCAATTATAACTTAACACGTAACCGTCATTGTCAAGTCAGTATGTGACACGTGACGGTCAACATTCATTTATAATGGTCAAAGTCTAAATTTGTACTTGAAAACTATATTAATGAGATTGAACATAATTAGAGGACTAAATACGTCAATAGGTTTAAAGGGAGATCAAAATCGAAATTAAAGACAACTAGAAGGACAAAAAATACAAGTTTACCAAAAAATTAAAATTATAAAACACAAATTAAGAAATGTATTAAAACAAACATTTATCAATACTATTTTTAATTTCTTCTTATTTGCTATCCCTTTCATGAACTAACCTCCAACATTCATGTCATTCAGATCTTCAAGAAAAAAAAAAAGATTAATGTCATTCATTATTTTCCTCTGCTTTCAGATAAACCAATATGGAAAAAAATTAAAAATTCAGCAAAGACCAGAATATATTCATTGAAAATAATAAACACATTATCTCAAACTATAAAAAAACTCCCATAAGTGGCAAAAAAAATATTTTTTTTTTGAAAAGGACCGGTAAGGAAGTGTAGGCAGGTTTTCTAAATTAAGATTTGAATTGTTTGTGATGAATAATGAATAATGAATGATGAATAATACAGTAACCGACTAGTACTATGTTGTAATTCCGTCCAGAAACCATGGGCAAATTGGTGGGATGAGAAATGTTTTGTGACAAACACAAACTGAAATGGATGCTGCCTATAAATTGCAACCCCCGAGGTGAATCCTGACCTCATCACACTCAACTCAATTGAACCCAACCATTACCTCTTCACTCTCTCTCTCTTCTCATACTAAACATAAACATCACACATTGCTACGTTCTCTCACACACCAAGATTCTCATCCTAGGTAGAAATATTCATATTCATTTTCTAGTATTTTCTTGTCTACAATCTTATTCTTATCTATAAGTTTTCAACCTATGGTTTCATGCAAGTTATTCAAATTCTAGACCAATAGAGAATAGACCTACCCTATAGTTGATTTATCCATATTTTTTTAATATATTTTTTTCACTTTTACTTTTCTGTTACTTCCACCGGCTTCTGGGGTGTTTAACAGGACATGTTTGTGGAAGTCCCAGAAAACCAGATGAGGTTTTGAATATTTTTATTTATTTATTTGGAACCAGACATGACATGCTTTTGTTGACTTTTATATTTTGTTTTTTTTGTTTTTTTTTAACATCTTTCTTTTTTTTATATTCCATTAAAATATTGCACTTATGATTGGTGAGAGCTTTATGATATGGCTTCAGTTCTGGTTCCCAGAGTTGTCTTCTGGTTCAATGATCTCTCTCTCTCTGTCTCTAATCCAATTCAGTTAGTTTCTCGTTCACTGCAAAGGGTATTTCAAAAACTAATCTTTACGGCACCCCACCTTTTATTATGTCCTTTTACCCTTCTACTACTTTTTGGTTCCCTTTGACTTTTTTGATTTTACTTTTTTCTTTTTCTTTTTTGTGTTCTTACAGTTTTGTGGTGACTTAAAGTTACATCCGTTTATTGAATTTTCTGTCTTTGCTTCTCGATATTTCTCTCAGCTTTATTTCTCTGCTTCACAATTTTTTCAATTTTCGTATTGGTGCTTGGAACAGATCTTCTTTGGAATAGTTTAGTTAACTTGAATAAACCAAGGAAAAGCCAAAGATCAAAGCTCATAATTCTCTCTCTCTCTCTCTCTCTCTCTCTCTCTCTCTCTGATTTCTATTCCTGGCTTTGTTGTTTCTGTTTTCTGGCTTTCATAATTTGGTTCCTTTCTTTCGTTTTCTACATCGTTTTCGACTGGTTTTAACGTTTGCCTTTTGTTTTTGGCCTTTCTAATGGTTCAGAGCACCCTTTGAATGTGCATTTGTCCTGTTTCTGACATTTAATTTTTGGTATTTATTCATCTGGGTCCTATTGCCAGCAAAACAAAGGAGGGAAGATCACAACACCAGAGAAAAAAAAAATACTAATTACGATATTAAGTCAAATAAATATATAAAAAAAACCTTAATTGAACGGTGCAGTTTTGGCTTTATCCATATTTTGCTTCTGTAATGCAATATAATCTTATTCATGCTATTTGGCTTTTTCAGAATTATTTCTTTATGTTAATCAATCATTCCCCCCCTTTTTCTTTGTTGTTTATGATTAACATTTATGGAGGTTACAGGGAAATAATAATGAGTCATAACTCAATTCTTATTACTCCTCTATATATAACTGAGTACTTTTTCTTCTTCTTCTTCTTTTTTTAAGGACTTGAGAAGATGTTGGAGAAAGTTGAAGAATTTAACATAGAGAGGGTGATGGAGGAATTTGAGAGGGTGACAAAGGATGCTGAGAGGATTCAAAAGGAAACCCTGAAGAGGATTTTGGAAGATAATGCTTCTGCTGAGTACTTGCTGAATTTGGGGTTGAATGGGAGGACTGATCCTGAGAGCTTCAAGGCCTTTGTTCCACTTGTTACTCACAAAGATTTAGAGCCTTATATCAATAGAATACTTGATGGTGATTTTTCTTCTGTTCTCACTGGCAAACCGATCACAACCATGTCTTTGAGGTCAGTCAGACACACTCAGACTACTTGACTCGTGTTTTTTGTTTCATTTAAGTTGTTGAATTTGCAATTCAGATTCTGAAAAGGGTAAAAAAAAATGGTATTCTTGCAGTTCTGGGACCACTCAGGGAAAGCCAAAATATGTACCATGGAATGATAAACTGTTTGACACCACATTGCAGATATACCACACCTCTTTTGCCTTCAGAAACAGGTATTTATAATTCAAATTCACAGTTTTTTTTTTCCGGCAAATATTAATTGTTAGTTTTTGCTAACCGAGAGGGATTGAACCCGTGCCCTTTCCTTTCTTTCCTTCTATATTAACCATCCAATCGACTTTATATCTCCTAATTCAAATTCAAAGTGATTTTTTTTCATTTTTCAAGCTTGTTGGAATTGGCAAACTGACACAAATTTCCATTATTATGTAGGGAATTTCCCATAAACGGCGGCAAGGCCTTGGGCTTTATCTACAGCAGCAAGCAGTTCAAAACCAAAGGGGGTGTGCTAGCAGGAACTGCCACAACCAATGTGTTCCGAAACCCAGGTTTCCGGCATGCGATGAAGACGACTCAGTCCCCATTTTGCAGCCCTGATGAAGTCATATTTGGTCCTGATTTTCACCAATCCTTGTACTGCCACCTCTTGTGTGGCCTAATCTTCAGGGAAGAAGTTCAGTTGGTGTCTTCCACATTTGCACACAGCATTGTCTATGCTTTCAGGACTTTTGAGCAAGTTTGGGAGGAGCTTTGTGTTGATATCAAGGAAGGTGTCCTTAACAGCAAGGTTACAGTGCCCTCCGTTAGGGCAGCAATGTCTAAGCTCCTAAAACCTGACCCTGAACTAGCCAATTTGATCCACAGCAAGTGCATGGGGCTTAGCAACTGGTATGGCCTAATACCAGAGCTTTTCCCCAATGTTAAGTATGTTCATGGCATCATGACTGGGTCAATGGAACCTTATTTGAAAAAATTGAGGCATTATGGTGGAGAGTTGCCTTTGTTGACTTCTGACTATGGATCTTCTGAAGGGTGGATAGGAACAAATGTGAAACCAACAGTGCCACCTGAATTGGCCACCTACACTGTGCTTCCTCAAATTGGCTACTTTGAATTCATCCCTCTGAGAGAGCTAGAAGGAGCTAAGGGAGATTCTAGTTTCCTTTGTATGGAAGCTAAGCCTGTGGGGCTCACTGAGGTGAAAATTGGTGAAGAATATGAGATTGTCGTCACCAATCCAGCAGGTATTCAACTCTTAAGTCTTACCTAGATGTTTTTTTTTCTATGAACATTAATGAATCAGGACTAAGAATCAATTAATCAAAACCACCCTTCTTTCTTTTTGTCACAATTGGAAACTTTGATATTGGCATATTGTTTTTTTAGAAACTCATTAATTATTACTTGACAAATTAATGCTTTTTTAATTTTCATTTTTTTATTTTATATTTTCCTTCTGGGAGGGAGAGGGGTTAAGTTAAGTGGTTAACTTTTCTTTTTATGCTTGGTGACATGACCTGAATGGGACCAACTTTAAGGAAAAAAAAATTCCTAGTGATTTCCAAAGGAACATAGTACCTACCTACCTAATCACATTAATGTATGTACCATTCCTAGACAGGTCTATTCTTAGCTGCTGGCAACAAATTTTGGATTTACTAGCCCTTGTTTCGTGCAACTCACTGTACCTGGACTTATCGGCATGTCGTTTTTTTTTGTTTTTTTTTTGTTTTTACATGCAATTGGTCATACAGATTATGCTTATATCGCTTTCTTTTAAACTTTGGCTGCATTCTCTTCTTTTTCTTTTCAACTTAAAAGAGTTTTATGTTATCACAATAAAACCATGTTTTTTCCCCCTACTAAATAGAATTGACACATAAATCAAAGAACTCTATAATTTTCGATTGTAATATCATTTTTAGTTTTTCTCAGTTTCCTTCTAGCTTCCTCTACTATTTGACCTGTTATCCATCTTCAGAGGAAACATTCTCATATATGATTTGTAAGCATGTCAATTTCTTGTCTCGTGATACTTTCTCCTCTATATTCATGTTATAAATTTTCTTCACAGCAAAATTTTGAAAGTACTTTACCGGAGTCTTAACAGCTGAAACTGGTAGTACAATGCACACAATATTTTTGCACAGTACTAATATTATATGATACATAACAAAATTCCAAGAGTCTTGCTAGTCTATACTAATCATTAATGTTATAACTTGGCCTAATTTGCAGGCTTGTACAGGTACCGGCTAGGTGATGTGGTCAAGGTTATGGGGTTCCATAATTCAGCTCCAGAAATAAAGTTTGTTCGGCGTAGCAACCTTCTTCTAACCATCAACATAGACAAGAACACAGAGAAAGATCTGCAGTTGGCTGTGGAAGCAGCATCAGAATTGTTGGCAGAGGAGAAATTGGAAGTTGTTGACTACACTAGCCACATAGATTTGTCAAAGGAGCCAGGACACTATGTAATCTTCTGGGAAATAAGTGGTGAAGCAAGTGAAGAAGTGCTTGGTGGATGCTGCAACGGAATGGACAAGTCTTTTGTTGATGCTGGTTACACCAGCTCTCGCAAAGTCAACTGCATCGGGGCCCTCGAGCTCCGACTTGTTCGTAGAGGAACATTCCAGAAGATACTTGAGCACTCCCTTGCACTAGGAGCTGCTGTGAGCCAGTTCAAGACACCAAGATGTGTAGGCCCTACAAACACCAAAGTGTTGCAAATATTGAATGAAAATGTTGTCAAGAGCTATCTCAGCACTGCCTTCAATTGAATAAAGTTTAGGAAGAATAGCTATCTCTCTCTCTTTTTCTATATATATATATATAGTTTTCCTTAATTTCTCAGTTGAATAAAAAGTTTGCCTTGTTTTTCTACTTTTCTTCCCATGCTTAATTCTTTATGCTCTGCCTGATACAGTCCAAGCACACCCTTGTCACCTTTATTATCACCTCCTCTTGCACCCTTTTACAATATAATAAGCAATGGATTGAAATCCACGTGTTCGGTTGGAACTGAAATCTCGAGTGTTTTAATAATGTTGGAGCTAAAGGCCATTGTTGTCGGGAATAAAGGTGAATGATCATATGAATATGTACCCTATGTGCAAAACATAGACAAAAAGAAGGGTAGGAAATTATTCTAATTAAAAATGGTTTAGTAAGCTGCATATGACACCGGTTAAACTCATCACATTAGAACAAATTTGACATTAGTTATGGAATTAAATTGTTTTTTTAGATGGTTCTAGTTTCTCATAAAGTATTTTGGACATTAGAAATTAAAATGGTTTATGGTTTAATAGCACCTACTCCAAAATTCCAAATCCTTGACATGGGATGTGGATACTTTATTTTACTTCCCATTATAATTATAATCACAATCCCCGACTTTTGTATGTTTGATGGTGATCTTCCAAATTATCCTATAGGACCTATGTTGGAATTTTGGTATATTCATGTATCATACATTTCCTCTCTGAAGAATATGCTTATTGCCCTTAAATATGGGATTAAAAGAAAATATTATTTTATGTGCAAATGCGCTTTCCAACTCTTTTATCCTAACCAAAGATTGGAGGATAAATAGTGGAGGGTCAAAAGTGCTTGCCGAGACAAAGTGTAGAATATTTTCTCACTCATTGGTGGACTTTAATTGTCACTTAACACTGATAAGACTATTAATACACCAATCAAGATCCCCCACAGTAACACGTGGCGATTGATTAAAACTAAGGACAAATAAGCTTTCTCCATCATCATCATCACTGTACCTTTCACGTGACTAGGACTTCTTTAATGTGATTAGAAGACAAAAAAGTGTATGAATCCAGTGCCAAAAAGCAGTTGGGTGGATCTCACAATGAAGGAAGGAAGATAGTGGTGCCTTTTGTACAGTTGTGGTTGTCTTTCTAAGTGTATGAATATGAACACATAAAAAATTGCCACGGCAAGGTTCAGAGAATAGTTGAATTCATCAAGATCCATTCTAATATATATATATATAGATTTAATTAATTATTCGATTCCTGTATATGTGCCACCTTTTTTAATTTAGTTTCTATATCTAAAAAAATATTTAGATATATAAGAGTAACTTTTTTCTAGTTCATGTTATTAGTTTTCTGGCAAAAACCCGTTATAAAATAAAAACACAAGAACTAAAGCATAAAAAAATTGTTCATATAAAATTAAAATAAAAAAATCTTAGGTATAGGAATTAAAACGGAAAATTAAGTTGATGCAATAATAAAGAGTAAATAATTAATTAAACTTTACTTTTTCTACATATTGATTTCACCACTCATACATGTGACCTCCTCCTAATCCTAGGCACTGAACGAAGGTACTTCTAATCATTACGCCAATTGAGTAAAGCTTTCCTTCACAAACAAACAAAAAATGTTTTCAATTTAGCAAATGCAGCTAAATTAATAATATACAGAAAAGATTTAAGTTTGATCACAATATAATATATTTTTAGAGAAATGAACTTTAAATATAATTAAATTCTGTATTGAAGATCGGAAAGAAAAAATGTTTTCATAATTTCTAAAATGAAATGAAAGGATTTGGATCTTCTGCCACCACTTGGGTGTAATTGTCATTTGTTAATATACCACCAATTTTTTAAAGTTTAAGTTTTTTTTAGTTTTTAATTTACCTGCAAAAGATTATTATTTTAAAAAATATATATATATGAGATAGTGGTCCATGTTGCTGTGTATAGGGGCCAAGGCAAAAAGTTTACGGTCCCCTATTTAACTTTATGTTAATCAGATTAACATTATAAACAATCTGGATGGTGTGCTCCAGATATTATTCTATGTACTTTCTAGCAACTCCATATTCTTTGTTTTGGGAGATTGGATTGGGTTACTATGTTTGTTCGGATATGTATGAGAAAATGAGTTAAAAAGTTAATGGATACTAAGAAGTACTGAGGTGGTTAGTTAAAAATTAATAAATTAATTTATTAAATTAAAAGTATTTCATAAGACTAATGGTTAAAATAATTGAAAAGTGTAAAATAACATAAATAAATATATTTATATTTTTTCATGTTAAGTATTTTATTATTAATTTTATATTATTTCTTAAAATATTATTAATCAAGTTTAAAATAATATAAAAAAATATACATAGGTATACATTATATTTTTATTATGTTAATTAATATAATAGTTAAACCAAATCATCTAATATAAAATTATTAAAAAAAAGTATACTGTTGAAATAATAAATTAAATATTATAAGTGATACAATGGTTAAAATAAATATTGTAATACAAAAAAAAATATAAAATATAATAACAAAAAGAAATAAACACATCATCTATCATTATTAATGTCTTGATTTATAATGTTAAATTAATAAAATAAATAATATAATCATAAAATTAAGAATGTAATATAAAAATATCCAAAACATAATATAAAAAATAAAATAATCAACCCCAATGTTTCTTTTTTATTGTTTTTCTTTTTCTTTTTTATTCATTTATATCGAGGAATTTCACAATTAAAATATTGTATAAAGAACCTATCAAAATATTATATGGGGAGTGAAAAAAAATTAAAAATACCATTACTCAGAGAGAAAAATGTTAATGTGCACATTGTGAAATAAAATAAGGGAGTTTGCATGTTGGAGGAAAAAAAATAAGATGACAAACATATGAATGAGTAAAAAAAATTAAATCTTAATTTATTTAAAAAAGGTAAACAAAAAATTTGATAAATACATTAAAAATAAAAAGAAAGAAAATATAAAAAATTAGAAGCTAATGTTTTAAAAAATACTATTTCAATTAACGTTTTAAACAAAATGCTAAAAGATAATGATAGATGAAGTAGCATTTTTTTAAATGCTAGCTTCTAACTTTTTATATTTTCTTTTATTTTTATTTTTAATGTATTTATCCAATTTCTTAATTACCTTTTTAAATAAATTATTATTTTATTATTTTCTATTATTTTACACTTTTCAATTTTCAACTAATATAATGAAGGAGGACCAAAATAGAAAAGCAACGCTTCGATGAGATTCTTGGTATAATATCATGTGTCATTTCCAATTCCAAGTTAAAGAGTAGGACAAAAAAATAAAAGGAAAGAACAAACATTGCATATGCTCAAACATGATAACAAAAACTACTAGTTTCACATGTCATGATGTAAGCATAATATATTGTCGTGCACTTACTCTCATTTGCAATTTTTAACCTTGCAATTTTCAAATTAATAATCATTTGGCCTAATAAATCTGATAATAAAACAATAAGTGAGAGTGCAAGTCAAAATTGTTACAAGCAACCACTTAATAATTAACATGGTATGTAAAAAAAAAGTTAATTTAATTTTTAGTTCCTCAACTTTTTTAAATTTTAATTTTTAGTCCCTCAATTTTTTTTATATAAATTTTAATTCTTTGTTAATTTTTTGTTAGCAATTTTAGTCTTTCTAAATTTATTTTCCTATTTTTAGTACATTATTTATTTTTATTGCTCAAAATTAGTTTTTATTTTGTCAAATTTTAGTCTCTTATTTATTTTATAATTGAGATTATTTTTTAGCAATAAAAATAAATGAGACAGAAAAAATGGACAAAAAGTTTTATAAGGACTATAAATGATGGTGAAAAATTAATGAAAGACTAGAAGTTACCAAAAATATTTTGAGAGACTAAAAATTATAATAAAAAAAATTAAGGAACTAAAAACTTAAATTAACTCTAAAAAATGATGGCATATTTTTTTTACGAACCACAAGTATCTTTTTACGAAAAACAATTGCACTCGAATTTGTTAAAACGATAAAACTCTCTCTTCAAGAATTTAACATAATTATATATCTAACACTCAAAATCATCTATTAAGCTAAAATAACCACGTAAGTTGATCATATACTTAACAATCAATGATGATATAACTACTTACAATAACTTTTTTAAAAAGAAATATATATTTTTATTATGCTAGTCATCTAAGCTATGGGCTGACCCTATTGGATGGGAAAAAAACTATAAAAGGATCTCTGTCCTATGGGCAGGACAACTTTAGTCTCTCATTCAATCAATGGCGTGGGAACTCATTCCTAACTTCGGGTATATGGTTAGATTATGGTCCTTAATTAACCAAATATCGATGCTTATTCATGCAATGGGTCATTTTTATCATCTTTCATTTGATTCTTCCACTGTTCATTGCATCAAACACACATCCTCATATATAGTTTACCCATATTTAGCTCAATTCATCCCATCTATGCAAATATGGTCCATATCTCTTTCACATTTGTAGCAGAAAATCAGTGTATCTTTCACATAAAATTGTGATATAAATATCTCACTTTGGTTATCTATTATCATTTCCTATATGATGTAGGATATATATGAGAAGTCTAATTTTATTTGACAACTTCGTTGGCATGATTTTGTTTTGGTACTGGTACATATCAATATGGAATTAGCCCTTGTTTGTTTCCATTTTAGTGAATTCCCATGAGAAAATTCACTGTTTGAATTGTGTGGAAGTCGCTATTTGAATGGTGGATGGCAATGTACCCTATATTAACCTAAAAAGGCAAAAGATAAACATCATGGCATATTGGCATTGGCATAGACGTGGATTATGGATGCTTGAAAACCCAAAGCACTTCTCAAACTATGTCTAGTCCTATTCCCATCATATGTTTTCATTTCACTTGTTAACGAAATTTTAGTTAAATAAGAAATTTCAAAGAACTAGAGTAATATTTAAACAAATTAGCATATTTATATACAACAAGGAAAAGCATTTCCATTGTTGCAACACTAGTTAGTTGTTTACCTCATTTTTAGTTGGTATTACAATATCATGAGATTTAAGATTTTTAACAAGTTTTTTTTGAAAGATGTATTTTTTAAGAACTTAAATTGAATCTTACAGTTTACTTATATAAACAATGGTTGTTTATAAAAGAATTATCACGTCAATGGCTCCAATATTGCATAAAAATTAACTCTTAAATTTAAGAACCTCATCTCTAATTCTCATTAGAGATATTTTAAGTAAAAATAGTTAAACAAATTATTTTTTAAATAATATATATGGATTTGGACATACACACTTACATCTGCTTTTTGGTATAATGTTTATATATTTTTTTGTGGAAAGCGTGTGATTTTCAATATTTTATCGATCCATGAGTTAATGCATGTTTATATATTCATTGTAAATAGACGTTAATGACAAAATAAAGTTTTGTAAAAGCATTCTCACTAATCCTTTTACAATTAGATTGCAGTACATATCATTAGATTTAATCTTGAAATTCATGCCCAATAAATTGGAGTAAAAACTAAACATGCTATTAATTTTCACATTATCTAGTTTGTGTGACAGTTCCTTCCATTTGTACCTAAAGGACGAAGGGATTTACTAGGACTCTAGGAGTCATCTGATTTTTCCCCCCTCAAAGACAGCAGGAGTGCAGAACCTTGTATATTTTTTTCCCTGAAACGTTAAGATCACGGAATTGGAAGCAATACAGATTATGATAAATGCTTATGTACTATACCATTCACTGTGTATCAGTATCAGTACCTGATCTACAAATATTCATTTTTATATAATTAAAATTCACAATAAACCAATATTTTGTAATATAAAGTTATTTTTAATTTTTAACAATATTGGAAATTTAGAAATTGAAATGAAAGAGAGTAGATCGAAAGGGATATATAGACTATTAAGAAGACCAAATATATAAATAAGTATCATTCATAAAAAACAATGCTCGAATGGTATATATAAAATTACTATAGGTGGACAAAGCTCTATGATTGAAAGACAATTTTTTTGGCTAGTTGAAATAGTAAATGCATGCACATCTAAATCTAAAAGAGAGAGAAGAAAAAAAATATTAAGAATATTTCATTGAAAGAATAGAAAAAAATGAAAGTGAAAAGAGGGAAAATTTCACTTTCCAAATTATATTCTAAATAAAAGTAAATATGCGTGTACCTAAATCCTTGAATCTTAAACTTTCAATGTAATATCTGAATATTAATGAATTCTTACATGATAATTATTTAGTTTTCAATTTTTTTTATGATAAGATTCGTGACACGTGAAGATCAAACTCGCATGCAATGTATGATGATTATCCATGCGTTTTCTATTTATTTCTCTTGAGGATTTAAGTTACCAACCAAAGGAACATGGTAAGAAGCAGTGAAATTTCCACACAAAAAAAAACAACAAATAAAAGAAGGAAAAGAAAAAACTAAAACTTCCAAATAGTTTTTTTAATCACATGTATCTTTCAGAAAAAAAAAATCAAATTTGAACCGGTTAAAACTATTATAAGCAACAAAAAAATACTTTTAAAAAATCTAAATATTTAAAACATTTACATATACAAAACTTAAATCCCAAAACCTTTAATAAAATAGTAACAATTTTACCTCAATTCATTAACGTGATTGATGGTACAAAGATGCTTTTATTACACTTGGGTTGGGGAGTCTTGAAAGGCATGCATAGATAGATCGAGTGGTGCACATGACACTCGCGTTACCTATCATTGTGACTCACATTTCAATCTACTTAGTTTTTGTCATTTTCCTCAACAAACTTGCGAGAATAAATACAACCATTTGCATTATTTAATCTTTCATTTCAATTATTATAATCGTACATACATGTAACTCCCAAATTATACCCAAATTGTGATGATGGGTTGCAAAAACTTTAGCAAACAAAATGCTCAGAGATGTTGAAGTTTATATATAGGAAACTCCGTCGAAACCAATCTAAGGTTAACCAAGACTACAACTTGAAATCACGTGGAAAAGAAGAACAAGCTAGCATCGAAGGGAAATCAAGCCATGATCATGAATTCACCAACACCGAAGGGAAAAGCAAATGAGATAGAAGAAGATCAAGAAGAAAAAGCAATGCCAATATGGGATTGTGGTAGTCCTTTATATGATTCATATGAATTAGTCTCTCTTGATCACATCATTGATCGGCATCTAATGGCATTCCCTTCTTCACATGAATCATCAATGTCCATCATCACAAGATTCACTCATCATGATATGGTGCCACACAAAGTTGATTCCACAGAGAAATCCAAAGGGTCTTTCGTGGTCACAAGCTTGAGTAAATTTAAGGTGAAGATCATGAGGAAGAAGAGGAAGAACAATGAAGAGAGAGGAAAGAAGAACAATGAAATGAGAAGAGGCTTTGCTGAATTTGTAGTAGATTTGCTTTTCGTGTGGAGGAAATAAGGAAATTAAGAGAATTAATTGGAACATTAAGGATATAAAGCTTTGTTGGATGATTGGATTGGATTGGATTGCAATCAATGAGTTTCATAATTATATCTATAAGAACTGTTGTGCTTTTGATCTTTAAATTTTGCTGTTATAGTTCTTGCTTGTAATTTGTAACCATGGTGTATTTTTTTTTGTTATAATTTTATCTTTTATTTTTACTATCAGTGATTTGGCACATGGGTGCATGTTAATTCGTTTTTTTTATTGAAAAATTAATACAGTTGTTTTTAATTTAACAAAGATTTACTTTTCTTTATGTAGAAGAGTAACTTTAAATTAGTATAGTAGTATTTCTCTTATCAGTAAACTAATATAGCAGTATAGTTAGGTTTCGAAAAGAGAGGAGAAGATATTTTTTTGTTGTTGTTATAAGTCTCTCATTATTTTTTTAAAAAAAAACCCTTTAAAAAATGTAATGCTTTTTAAAAAAAGAAACAAAAAAATTGACACATTAAATTTATTTGATTTAAAAAAAATAATGAAAAATTTGTCTCCCCTCGCTTTTCTTAAAATCTAACTCCTAATCATATCTTAAATAAATTCCAATGTTTTTCTAATATTATGTTTTGGAGGTCGCTTTGTCACAGCATATGAAATTCATAAAGTTCGTAGTTGTTAGATAATAAAAGGCGGCCTTCTGAGTAATATGTTAGAAGTCAATGGAACTTAAATTGAAAATAAAATATAAGTCAAATGTGGCAAATAATTATCAATATTCATAGTTGCATTAGATTTGACATATACTAAATATAATAAGAATAAATATTATTTTCCTAAAAATAAAAAACACCTATATAGCATACAAACACATATAATATCTATTATTCCTAAAAATATTTAAAAAGGAAAAGTTAGAGGACTGCATACGAAAAAGGAAGATGCAAGTGAAGATGTGAATAACAAATTAAATATTGTATTTTCGTAACACTTTTACAATGATCAAGTAAAAGTGGAAAATTTACATTAAAAAAAAGTAAAAGTGGAAAATTACTCATAGCACGAAGAAAAGCAAATTCAGCACAAAAGTTTCAGTTGGGTAAATGTTCATTATACATTGACTATTGATTGTGATCGGTATTTGGGAGTGGGGTTAAGCAGAAAGAGAAAATATATATAAATACCAAGTTACCAAAGTAGGTGAATTATTTTTAAACAATGTAGAAATATAATAGGAAAAAGGAATTGATGTACATAATAATCATATCTAATTTAAGTTAGATTAGTCAGAATGGACTATTTGAATACCGATCATCCTTGGGGGAAAAAAAAACTCCGGAAGTTTTTCAAGTCTCAAAATGAGAATTTTACTTAATTTGGTATAAAGAGTACACGATTTTTCTTTTAAAAAAATAATGTCAGATGAAATTTATTAAAAGTTTATTAAGATTAAAATGATAAGCATCATCATTTATCATTTTAAAAAAAAAGAAGCATCATCATTTATCTAAAAGCCACAGAAAAAAAAGACTAAAATATGTTGTGAGGGTGGATTTGCGATTTTTTATTCCTAAATTGTTTTTTGAATTTGTCTATAGTTGATTTGGGGGTTAGGGATTTAAGGGTTTGGTGGTTGTTATGGGTGGAGGCATTAGGGTGTTTAGGAGAAAGGGGTTATTTGTAAATAAAAAAAATCTATAATTTATGGGATTTTTAACTGTCACAAATTGTGATAATTTTTAATCCTTAAAAATTTTATTTTAAAATTAAAATAAAAAATATCACTTAAGTTCATATTCATTTAAGTCTAGTTTTAAATTAAAAAATAATACATTTTAATTTTATGAGGAAAAAAATATATTAAAAGTTTTAGAAATGAATTCTTAACTTTTAATATTTATTGGGAAAATATATATTTTAGAAAAAGAAAAAAAAACTCTTAACGAATAAATTATGGCTAAAATTAATATTGTTGAGATTGCTTGGATCTTTTGTTGGGCTTTAGTGAAAATTGGTCATTGCAACTGTAGATGGATTTTCTGTTGTCAGAAACCAACCCAAGCCACATGGACATTTTACACTGCACGAATATTTTCTCCATTTACCGAAGAACATTGTTGTAAATGAAATTAATATAGTATTCTTTACCAGCACTTCAATGAAAATATTCTGGAGTGGAGAAGCTAAAATGGAGGAGAAGGGGAATTATTCTCTCGTACATGATTTTTATAACGTTTAGTTATACTTTTAATCTCTTAGTTATAGTAATTGTGATATTTTGGTCTCTCCAATTTTAATTATGTAAATTGAATCCTTTAGACATCACAACTGCACCACTTTCATTTGTAGCTGACATGTCGGGGGTCCCTACCCCTCGTATGCTCATTGTGTAATTTCGTTTCTTTTGGGCCGTGGGCCCATTTTTTATTCATAAAAATATTTAATAGATTTATGGGCTCTATGGAGGTGGGTTTCTCGGGCATTGCTACATACACCAGCAATTTCGTGATCTTCCCATTTTGTCCTTCCATAAAAAGATTATAGATCAGCTGATCCCTATGAAGCTTATGGATTAGCTAATCCATAAATGTTTTTTTCTAAATCTTTTTTTTCAAAAATATATTTTATGAATTAATTTAAAATTAATAGTCCAAGTAAGAGTCAAACCTGTGACTTTTAGGTTATTAGCACGACACTCTAACCAAATGAACTAATAAGCCAATTATATTATAAAATAAATCATGTTACTATATATAACACTAAAATTTCTTATGTATATTTAATATGCATCTAAATTTAAATAATAAATTTTGTGACAATTAATTTTGATATAACTCATACGAATTATTTAATCCACATATTTTTTGTAAATAAAAAATATTTACTATTAAAAAAAATAATTTATTAATAGATTAAAAAACATATTTTGAAAAAAAATTAAA
This sequence comes from Glycine max, assembly GCF_000004515.6. Classification (NCBI taxonomy): domain Eukaryota; kingdom Viridiplantae; phylum Streptophyta; class Magnoliopsida; order Fabales; family Fabaceae; genus Glycine; species Glycine max. The sequence goes on along the minus strand of NC_038252.2, from coordinate 2,581,615 downwards.
AGAAAAACACTTACGGATCATATAATCCGTACGAGGTATACGGATTATGTAATTTGTAAAAACAAAAAACCTTTAAGGGCATTTTTGAAAATTTATTTCAATGCTAGGTGCACAAACAATATGCCTGGTGCATCTAGCAAAGCCCGGGTTTCTCGACTTGATTGGGCCTTAGATATAGGCTCTATGTGATAATTATTTGTTTTTTTGTAAATTAGTGCTTTTTTTTTTGTTTTTCTCATTTTGATTTCGGTAAGTTTTTTTATTCATCTTAGTCCTTATAAGTTTATATTTTTTAATTTTAATCATTTTAATGTTATAAATTTTTCATGGATAATCCTTATAAGTTTGTGCTTACAAGATTAAAATTAGAAAAATAAAATTTTTAAAAAGAATTAAATTAAAAAAATAAACTTATAAGGACAAAAAATAAAAAATGTTAACTTATATACATCAAAAATATTTTTAAGTTTACATTAAATATTCTTTGAAAAAATTTAATTCTGTAAATAACTTTTAAAAATAATTTGAAAATAATTTTTTGAAAATCATTTATAGGTTTCCTTCCGAAATTATTAAAAATGATTATATTTCTCATTTTTATTAATGTTGTTACCAAACAACATTAATCTTCCCTGCCGACAAGTTAAGTTGTTTTGATTTTTCTTTTTGTCTAACATCTTAACATTTTATGCAATAAATCTACTGACAATCAAATCAATCACATTCTGACTTAATTAAATTATATTATCCTCTATTGAATTATCACAATCCACCCTTTTCCGGTTTTCCCCCTTCAATATCATGGGGAAAAAAACTTGAAGACCCGCCAAAATTGAAAAGTTTTTCAATTTAAAGAATTGGTTTAAGCTTCTTTCGTGGCTTTTGACTTCTGAGTCTCCTAAATAAAATATTTTGATTAATTCTCCTAACTAAAATATAATAATTGATCTGAAATAACCTTAATTGATCAAAATATTTTAATTAGGAAAATTTATCGATGGTTGAGATTAATCCTCACCCTAACACCTTCGAAGTAACATAATTTTTCGTTCTTAAGCATTTTACCTTTATTAGTTAGATTAACAGTTACTAGTATTTTATCCTTTAAAACTGGTATTTTATCAAACATATCCTAGTCAATAGACTAGCTTAATAACTTTCAACTAATTTTTCTTAAAAAACAAACAAACAAACTTTCAACTATGTCAAAAAAAAAAAAAAAACTTCAACTAGTTTTGTTGAAAATAACTGGAAACATTATTAAGTATTATCGATCATTTTGATTCCTAAGAAAGTTTTGTAATTACTTTAGTTTTTATTAATTGAAAATATTATTATTTTGGGCATAGCATTATTCTCCATTAGAAACTTATTTAATAGACGCTAGCTTATGGTTATTGTAGAAAGAAAAAAATCGTCATATATATTAATGGTTAATTATTTAATTTATTTTCATTAATATATGTGTATCTAACAGAAAGTAAACTATTATTATATAGATTACAGGTTTATATGATAGCAATATGATACATCACATTCAAAGTCAATATTTCTGTTGATATACAAAAGTAATATATTATTAGTATTTGCATATTATACGCTTAATATAACATGCCATACTGTAAATTGTAAATTTATGATATTTATACTACTAATTTAATTTCTATTAAACAAATTTTGTATAAACAAAATTACTTTTAGTATTTAACACCTTTTATGTATGCCATTTCTTTCTGATGCATATGTATTTGTTAATTGACAAGTTCCTAACATGAGGGTAAGAAAGAAAAAAATATTAACACTTTAAATTATAGTGAAACTGAAATAATTACAGAGTTTTCTTCCCACGCTAAACTAATGGTGCTGATATAGTATCTTTAAATAATGGAAAATGAGAGTGTGTTCCAAAAATCAATAAATAAAAGGAGATGAAGATGAAGAATGCAGAGAGAAAGCAACAAGACACTCGGGTGGATGGTAGAAAAAGGTCAATTTGAAATTGATGTATTTTAATTTTAGAGTTGACTCAAACTAATAGGTTGACAAAGATTGCCAACTGTCTAGAATATATACTGATATAATATAATGACAGGACTTATAACATGCTTTATATTGAAGCATGCATTTTAAATTTTCTGTGCAGAACAATATTTTAATTTTGATACAGTATATAACAATTGAGTTCTTTTGGTGAAGAAGTAACCTCTGAAATGATGAACATTCTTATATGTGATACACTTAATAATAATCATAAGACAATAGCTACCAACCTCTCAATTTTGATTAAAAGGACCAACGAGTTTGAGTTCGGGTGGTTTGTTATAATTAGAATAACGAAGCTAATATTCAAGTTGACTTTGTCTAGAACTTGCATTACAATAAACACTTAGGGAGCAGAAGTGTAGCAAAATAAGAATCAATGCCATTTGCAATGGCCCTAAAGTGCCAATTAATTAATTATCTTAGATATATAATGTTGTTAAATTTTCTCCTAGTTTAACTTTGTGAACAAAACACGCATGCATCATTTTTTTTAAAGTGTATTGGCTTTTCGTTAATACGATTTTTCAAAGGTGTAAATAAAAAGTAATATTAATTAATTGTTTTTTAATAAACGTACGTTAACCTCTTACTCAACCCAAAAACTAATTAGACATACACTTAATTGCCGGTGAAGTTTCATAATTAAGTAATATGGTAGTTCGAACTTATTGTTTAACAATAAACAACTAATATAATTTTATAAAAAAAAATAAACAACTAATATCATATCGCAGGAAATCATATTTGGGCATGCGAACTGCGAAGACAAAGCAAGCGGTAACCACATGTAACAACCAACTTTTTTTTCCTTCCAAAATAAGTTATTTTGCAAAATTAATTATCAATGAATTTTGTAAAAAGATCATTTTTATCAATAAAATACAAGAGACTTCATCTTGAGTGACACTTTATGTTTTTAGTTGTCGGATCACCTTAATACTTCACACATGACAGATGGAGTGTCAAGATGGTATCTCCGGGACAAACAAAAATAAAGATATTATTTAGAATGATGTCTCTTATATCTTATGTGGCAAAAATCACCTATGACAAATAAATATTTTTGTAACTTTGATAATTAGTTTTGCTAACTCATTTTGATGAAAAGAAATACTATAACAATTTGTATTTTATTTCATATATAATCATATGGTTTAAAAAACAATGGATATGATTTTTTAGGGTATAGATTACAAATATCTTTCATTAGAAGTAATCCTCTTCAAGTCGAATAAGACCCTTATAGATAATAAAATTATTCTTTTAAATATTTAATATAGTAATTCATGACTTAAACTCAAAATGACTAATTAAATTAAAATAATCTCTTGCAAGTTAGATCACATGTTGACTGACAATGAACTAAACAAATTTAAATACTCGATTTGACAATTAACTCATTGAACTTAATTCATGAATCAAATAAATTAAACTTAAATTAAAAAATAAACTTGTTAAAAGAAAACCCACATTAACTCCAAACTGAGCTACAAATTGAAACAAGCTCGAGTCATTTTCAATCTTATAATAATTGATATAAAGAAGAGATATTGAATTTTAATTACATTTAAAAATAAATGAAAGTATTTCAATTACATTAAAATAAATAATACGGTAAAAACTAACAATGTAACTTTAAGAAATAAAATAGTGTGAATGGGTTCCAAAGTCAAAAGATGTCGGTAATGGAGAAAAGGAAAGGTGATAATGGGTTGGATTTGGCAATGGCGATCGATGGATTCGAGAAGAGATACAAAGAGATCAATCAGAAAGGGGCCATACCAACGGTGTTGCATGATCATGGGACCCACATATGCTTACTTGTACGTTTTTGCATGTCTTTTAGTAATTTTTTTCCTAATAAAAGTTTCATTTGCAAGATTATTTCTCAAACATTCGCTGATATTAGTGCATTTTTTATGCGCTTTAAATTCAATGGCATCTGAAATTTGCGCACTTAGAAAAATACTCTTTAAATGAGATGTTTGCAGAATTGAAATTAAAGAAACATATTAAATGTGTAAGGAAAGTCAAAGAAAACTAAAAACAATGTTCATAACCTCAGAAAAAACAAAGGTCGTTCAAAAGTATTTGCATATCAATTTTTTTTTCGGGGTAAGAATATGGGATATTTTAGACTAAAATTTATACAGTCAACTCGCCAATAGTAAGGAAGCATCTTACATTAACACCACAAAAGATAAAAATACATTTGGTTAATTATTGAGTAGCGTCTCATTATAATTTTTTTAGTAAATCACACTAATTCTATATAAGGTTTCTTGAAATTTCATATAATCCCTAACTATTTTAGCTTTTGCAGCAATATTTTTCAAACAATAAGATTAGCATAACATATAAAGAATGTTACTGTAATATTTTTCAAATAACTCAGAGGATTATTGTAGAAAAATAAGAAAAAAAGAGATATCAGGGACATTTTGATGAAAACTTAAGATGATTAATATAATTTACTCTTTTTTTTTACATATACTATTTGTATTTATTTTTTGCATTTTTTATGACATTTTGAAATTTAATTATAACCAGGTCAACTAAGAAGACATGAAAGAAATTGATATCGCTTTACATAATAATGACCTCAGACGTATACAAAGTGATTGCTATTGAAAAGAAAGCTTGAGTGTGAAGCAATGCTAGCTGCGGTTTAATAGACCGTTTCCAAATTTATTTTGGATGGATAGAAACTACTAAGAAATGCAGTGCAGTGCAGTGCAGCCATGATGTGGTTTCAGAATGTGTTTATTATGCTGGAAAGTGTCACCAATCAGTATTCATTTGAGAAACAAATTAACGATAGTTTAACATATATTATTAGAGTTTGTTTTATTTAACATGTTATAATTGTCAAATATTTATCCTTTTTTATTTTATCAATGAGAATCTTT
>NC_038252.2:2210883-2221559 GCF_000004515.6 Glycine max | reverse complement strand
AAAAGTCAGCATGCATGTTCAAATCTAAACTATGAGCTATAGGCATCAAACCTTTGCTTGAGTAACATTTCAGCACTGGAAGTTTCAGGTTTTACAGACAAGATGCAAACCCCCAATCCAACCCTGAATAAAATTTTATTTTTCTTTAAAAAAAGTTTAATTAAGCAATAATTTGCAAATCCATCCCAATTTCAATAAATTCGATATGGATACATGAAAGTTCAATGATTGAATTATATTACACATTGTTAGATATAAAACCATCAATGTGCTTTTGCCCAATAGCTTAAGCTTTTAGCATAACTGATTCATGATATGAAATTAAATCTTCAATTTTGATGACGTAGTGGTCTAGCCTCTGTTCTTTTAAATAGTGGTTAAATTTAGCACAAGGTTGGGTGGGTCTGTTTTCTATGCTAAGTCCAACGGACTTGTGTGAGGGAACATGTTAGATATAAAACCATTCTTTTTACCCAATAGTTTAAGCTTTCATGATATAAAACCATTTATGCACCTTCACCTAACTATTTAAGCTTTAGGAATAGTTGATTCATGACATTGCATCAGAGTCTCTTCACCCAAATGGCCTAGAGTTCAACTCTTGCCACCACCATTTTTCTAATAAAAAAGTTGAAATTACACACAAGTTAGGTGGGCCTATTATCTACATGTAAAGCTCAAGGGGTATAGTGTGGGGGTGTATTAGAGATGTTATAAAAGTATTAAACCATTCATGTACCTTCATCTAATTGCTTATCCTTTTGGAATAGTTAGTTCATAATGTTAAGATGCCCCACAGTCTAAGAATATGACCATAACACTCCTTACATTGCTTGGGCAATTCTCTCCCCTTGAGTTAGGTTTTGCAAGTTAGGCCAGCCTATTTTTAACATGATAGAGTGAGTTAGACATTGTCCATTTCTAATATAGTAATAGAGCCTATCCAGCCATGATGTGAGGCCACTCACACATGTCTAGTCCAGTAAACTTCATGCTTTAAATCAAATGCCTGTAATACTTATAAGACTGGCCAATCCTCTCCCCTTAAGCTAGCTTATGGGAGTGAGTTAAACCTGTTTACTTAGCATGTACAAACATTCATTAATAAACCTAATTTAGAGACAGACCTTCATGACATAAAATGGAAGCTCGAGAAGTAGTGGGTGGAGCTAAAGTATCCCATATGACCACATTAACACCATTAGAGCTATATCCAGCCACAGCTATTATCGATCCACTTGAGGAAAAATATGTGACGTCCCTGAAATCAAGTGTAGAATAGGTTTACATTTAAATAACAGCAAAATGACATCTTTGTTAAGGAGAAAAATCACAAATAAACACACCAACAATACAAAACTCAAACTTGTCGAACCCCCCATCGTAAACATGAGTCAAATGATTACTACATCACTCCTGATTATGGATGCAGTTTTAGTTTCAAGCAAGTTCTAACTTTTAATGACATGCTGTCAAATCTAACCTTGGCCTTCATTTGTGGGTGGTCAACACAACTAGCACCACACAACATAGGGTAACAAATGAGGTAAAAAAATCAAGGAATGATTGCAAGGGATACAATGAAACTAGGAAAGAATCAAGTGAAACAATGAAATCTGAATAATATCAGCTGAAGTGCTAATATCTATCAATATCTCAACAATTGCAACTAAAGTTGAGAAAGAGAAAGTACATACGATGCATGACCATTAAAGCAAAGAGATGATTCTGTTGGACGAACATTGCTCCTTCCTCCAACCTCCAGCTGCCACGTGCAGACAGTTCCATCTAATGCAGCACTGGCAAATCGGTGTCCAAAGTGGTCAAACTGTAAGGCTGAAATTGATGCAAGGGCATAAGGTGGAGGGACATTGGCAGCGGGCAGCACTCCATATGTAGCAGTAGCTTTGTCTTTGTTGAACTGTATTTATAATGCTCCTTATTAGCCATAAGCTTGAAATATTGAACACACATGCAATTAATTAATTATATGCAGTAATCCAGATACTGTATACAAAATATCTTCTTTTCTTTTCTTTTTTTTTAGGGGGGGGGGGGGGGGGGGGGTGTTTACAACACAAGAATTTGAACCTATGACCTCTTGTAAAATAATCAAATAATGAAAAAGTCTATGTAGGCTGATAGATCTTCAGTTTTAAACTCAAATAATTGAACAAGGGTGTCATATTCAAAAAGAACCAAATATAACAAACCATTGGTTCAAATGACACCCTCCTCTCTAGTGACAAGAATTGCATGTGCTATTGTGCATGAAACTTGGACAGTAAAACAAGCAAACTTAAGAGAAACAATTGAAAAAGTTGATCACCTAAAAAGGAAGAAACCATAACATAGGGGGAAAAACTGTCTCTATATTTGTTTGTACAAATATAAGCACATAAGTCAATGCATCTATCATGTATGCATAGCAACTTGAAATTTCCTAACCTCCCACAAGTAAATGTGTGTATTGCTAGAGCCAACCAAGAAGAAAGGTCTCATTGGATGACTAGACAAAGCCCTGGTACTTATGTTCTCCAAAGTGGCAGGTGGATCAACAAAATCTTCAAAATCTTGTTGAACTTCCCAACCTAATCCAGAGGCACCAATACCAGTGTAACCTAGCCTTCCTAATACTTTGCCACCTGTCAAGTCATTGCTGGGCCAATCTGAAGAGTCCACGCCAATAGTTGCTCCATCCAGCCCAAGGTGTGCCCCTTTTTTGCTCCCAAGGCCAACACCAGGAGAAACACATGTTGGAGCAGGGGTGGATTCTGAACCTGCCCATCCATTCTGAGGCCAATCAGCTGTAGCCCACAAAAGATCATCTGATTTAGCACTAAAAGGAATCTCATCTTCCAGATGAAAGAACATTATACCCTGAGTTAGATGAACAGAAACAGATATTAACATACTTTTTTGTATATTCAGATGTTGGATGATTGAGTTTTCTAAAGAATCAGTTTAAATGCAATGAAATTTTAAAGAAAACATCTAAAAGAGGACTAAGTATAATTGCAAATGCAAAATAATCATCATTTCAAACAATGTTAACAATAAACACACAAATAAATCACCATTACCATTTGCATACTGTACCCATATTTTACTTATTTACTTACATAATACATTGGTCCACTGATCATTTGACCAAAAAAGGGAAATTAAGTTGAACACTAATGTTGGAAATATTTCTCATATTACCTTCAAACCCTATATCCATGCTTATGTGGATCACAGCCACATGTTAAACTTTGGAAATTAACAATGGCACAGTTCAGGAGAGCCCATAGACAGCAATTTCCTCATGATATTCTGAATACCTTCATAGGTATGTGTAACATGGATATTATTTTCTTTTTTAGCCCCCTTTCTCTTTTCAGACAGTTTAGTCCCAAGTTATAATGCCAGCACCCTAGTTATCATATTTCCTATCCTATCTATTTTTTAACCTGAATATATACAGTAAGTGGCTTAGGATAATAGGCCACTCTGTCAACTTCTTAACCACCGCACTATTTGTTAGAAAAATATTTTAAATAAGGACATTTATTACATGAAAATATGGAAATATAGGTTTCAGTTTAGTGCTAACCTTCAATATCCTCCTCATTAATAGTTATAAATGAATATTATGCATGTTTTAGTATATATAAACTCTTGCATAATGATGTGGATCACTAATTAGTATTTCCTTATCAATTTAAATATTGAATTATTTCAGTTTATTTTGTTTCTTTCCTATCTTGATATTATCTGTATATCAAAATCCCCAGTTTTAGATCCTTAGAATTGTTATTCTTTTATTAGGATAACAGTTATGATTCTATTAAATAGGAATCTCTTTATTTTTATTTTATTAATTAGGATTATTGTTAGATATGATCCTTTTTTTTATTTTTTGAGGAATTGATATGATCCTACTAATTAAGGATCTCTTATCAATTAGGATAATTGTTAGTTATGATACTATTAATAGGGATATCTTTGTAGCCTTTTTAAAGGGCAGACCTGATTAGAATAGTATCAATGAGATTATTTTCAGAAGAAACTTCTGTTAGTTTAGGACTTAGGATGATCTCTGTCAAGGGACAGTTTGCTTTTTGCTTTCACATAGGTCACAAGACGGATTCTTCCGTGTTCAGGTTTGTGACTCAATCCAACACAAAGGTTTATAACACTTACCTTCAAACTTTTTAACATCGTGTAATGTTAATATTTACAAATAGTTAAAAAAAATGCTATTCATAATTAAATTTTAATGCTTTAATTTAAACCATATTTTTAATTTAAAAAAATCCAGGATTATCAATCTATAGTACTTCTCTTCTGCTATTGAATTCAATTCCTGGCTCCACCTTCAATCCCCACCCATAACAAAAAAACTCAACACAGAACCCTAAAATTTATACAATCTTTTCTACATAAAACATACAGGCATGCCAATGAAAAATCAACATCCAAGCATCCAAAACTTCAGAAAAACATTGATTAAGAGCCAAACCTTCCTATTGCCAGCAACTGCAGCTTCCCGTTGATCAGTAGAGTTTATACACAATGCCTGCTCAAATATAGCAACAATGTCATTCTTATATATACATATATGTGGCCATGTGAAAATGATTAAACAGAAGGGGAAATCACCTCCAAAAGTTCTCCATTTCTCTTGTACATTTCTCTGGGACTCTGGAAAACTGCAAAATTTGTATAAGATATATCTTTCTGGTTTGTTCTTGCAAAAGCATGGCCACTTAGAGATGTTCCTTTAACAGGAGTTCCAACTTCATGATTAGAAGATCCAGTGCTAAATTTACATCCATCACCACATGTATCATCAGTTTTATGCAGTCCTGTCATAATTATAGACAAGTCATTCCAACCTTTAGTATTCATCTGATCCAAGTCATTAGGCCAATTGAGTTTTTCCTGTGCAAAGCAATCAGATATCAATTTGGGATCCGCACAGTGATCCCATAATAACTGATGAACTGAATAGTTATCTTTCCTGTTCCCCTGTTCTAAAATGTCCAGGTTTTGGTTCTGACTGAATTCTGATTTTTGTGTTAACCATTTAAGAGTCATTACATTCAAATCATTCCCTACTTTCTGCCACAGAAATTCTGCATGTTGTTTAACATGATAAGAAGAAATGTGAGTAACCGTTGTCATCAGTAGATCACATAGGCTAAATGAGACTAACCGAATCTTCTCTGGCAAGCTGATGCTTTCAGAATCCATATTTATGAGATAAGACTCCCCATAAGTATATTTTCTGTGGAAGGCCCAGATAAATTACCATCTTCAAGTTTGGCAAGAACCAGATTCAAATTAGATATCATGAATCTAGAGAAATGCTGCCACAAGCAGGTCCCTAAAATCTTCCATCTTTCATCGTCAGGAATTAAATGCTTTAGATCTGCAACTAGTTTATCTTCTGCACATTTGGATAGTTGAAGGTTTTCTATATTAGACATTAAAGAAGTTTGAGCCAACAACTGCCCAATGTTTGGGATAAGCTTCTTCAGATTCACCATATCAATGTCATAAGGATTACGACCATTAGATTGTGCAACCAAGAATGGTTCCGACATATACAAAAGCGCTTCCGAGTTTTTTTGAAGCCAAGCTAATGAAAAATGTAAATAATATTCATACAAATCCAGGATATCAAGATGTGTTTTGACAAGATCTTTGCAAATAGAACTCAACTGGATCCTCAAAATTGCTCTAAAAAACCACAATGAAATCAAAACACCTTCAAAGCGGCATTGCAAAGCATCCAAAAACTTAGGTTTACTATCAATAGATGAATTTTGTTGCGAATTTTCCATACTGCAGGCACAAAAAAATCTTGAATAGAAAAAGGAGACTTCTTCTGCAGTCTTAAACAGGGGTTTAATCCAAGAGTAATATAAATTGAAATCATCAAATATATTGCTCTTCTTTTGAGACAGTTCTCCTTGAATGCATCCATCAGTCATATCATATCTAATGTACAATGATCCATGATGAAAAAGTAAGAGTAAAATCTGCAGAAAAGGGAAATTAAAGAGTGATCACAGAAGTATATAGATGAATGGTGACACATATACAAAAGGGGAGGAGGAACTGGAACACAAGCATACCATACTGATTAGACAGTGGGGAGCCAATAAAAACCTCTGTTCAAATAGAGCAAGTCCTGTGTATAACTTTTGTTTAAAACTTTCAACTGATTTCGCATATTGCATCATGTACTCGTCAGAATAAGAAGCTTCTCCATTATATTCTGCAAAAGTGTCAGGCCAGCTTGGATGCTCTTTTATCAATTTTGATAAGTAGCAAAGTGCCAAATTCAATTTAATATGGAACTCGAGATGCACAGACACATTAGCAGACAACCAGTTAGAGCATTTTCTTGGCAAAGGCTTAAGAGTACTGGACAGCACATCATGACTGTCACCTAATTCACTCTCTTGATCTGCAGTCTCAGACATGCTCAGTGAAGACGAGAAATATTCCAACGCCTCAAGCTTGAATCAAGAAAACATTATGAATCATTACTGACCAGTAACATAGGAAGAGTACACAAACAAATATATATGTCACATATTGGCATTGTACTGACACATGTCCAATATCTCTGCTAGGATCATAGAATTCTTAAAAAATTCTCAGAATTCTTTTCATCAACATGGCTGGGTAACTGGATGGGCTTAAAAATCATCTCCACAATATCTTCCTAGATTGACAAGAACAGGTGGACACAGTTACATGAAAAGGCCTAAGAAACATACTGCAAAAAGAATTTCTAAAGGAAAGGATAGTCCAATAAGATGCTAACTTCTCCATCTTAAAATCATTTACCACACCTACATATAAGGCTATGAAAGGCACAGTAAGTATTCCTCACATAAAGACAGAAGTGGCCCTGTTCACACTACACAGTTTTCATATCAACCAGCACAAAATAAACAGAGCTTAAGACATGTTCAGTAAATGGTTGAAGTTTTGACAATACTAGAACTCATTAGATATGTTGAAGTTCAAGCAAACTTGTTTTTATGTACATATACAAAACTCAATTAACTTATAGTAGATTAATTGCACAATATGTAAAATAAACTTACAGGATTACCACATCTTTTTAGGGCAGCAACTGTCATCAAAGTCGCCCATCTTAAAAGAATTGCAGAATTTTGCTCCCCCACTGCATTCCGCATGCTATTCTTTGTTGCTAACATTTGGCAATAAAAACCAACAGTGGGGTCCAGAAAAGGACCACAATTGGACATGACAGTGGACTCCCAAGGCACAGGGTTTACTGAAAACTCTAGCATTCTATAAAAAGATTGGTAGTAATTACCCATTTCCCACTGCAAAATCAAGGACATCTAGTTAGAGTTAGGATCACATATGAAGCAAGTCACTAGTAAAAGCGGAATATAACAAAATGTCACGATGGATAAATTGAATTATGCAAGTATTTTGGGCACCTCCATCTCGGAGGTACAAAAATAGATCAGGCCAACCACACCAAACGTAATCAGACAGGCCCAATTTCAGCGGCAGCCCTTCTCTAGGCTGAGAAAGGAAAAATATTAATTAGATAAGGCCAGCCCAATTTCAGCCTTGCTCCTTCTTGGGGTGGTGAAAGAAAAATATACATATCATGATAATAAGAAACACAAGTAACTGTTCTCAGTAGATCACATAAGCTAAACAAGACCAATCTAACTGCTATCAGAATCCATATTCATGAGTGTAGACTCCCTAGTCCTTATAAGCACGAATCTAGCAAGAACCAAATTCAAATAATGTCATCTAGACATATGCTACCACAATCAGGTCCATAAAATCTTCCACTTTTTGTCATCAGGAACTAAATGCTTTATACCTGTAACATGTTTATCTTCTGCACATTTGGACACTAAGGTTTTGTATCTTATTTATAAAAGAATTCAACAAAAATCTAGTATTTTAAAAAAGATTGGTAGTAATCACTTGTTTCACAGTGAAAATCAAGGAGAGCAATTTATACATGGTATAGGAACATGTGCCAAGCAAGCCTTAAAAGTAGAGTATAGCAGAAAGCCTATAGGGATAAATGAATGTAAGTATTTTGGGCACCTCCAGAAGGCTTGCAAGCCAGTAGTCTCCTTTATCAATTGCAGATGGAAGTATGTACTTTGTAATTAGATGATGCTCCAATGATCCACCATGACCCTCAACAAGACGACAAATGACTAGGGCAAGCTGTTCATCCCCAAGATTCTTAGCACAAATATTTATAGCAGAAGAGTGATCACCTCCAAGCAAAAAGAAAGCAATTGCTAATTCCAGCTGATGCTTTCCAAGTAAGACATAAGCATTTTTTAAAGCAGCAGCTTTGTTTTTCTCATCCTGTAATAAAACTATTATTGTTGAATCAATGACTTAATACCATAAATATGAAAAAACAAATGCATGTAGAACAAGGATTTCAACACTTACACAATCCACATTCAAAGAACAACTAAAAATTAAGATCTACATGACTCTATCAGTCTAATGTAAGTCACCAAGTCCTTTATTGACATTGATGAACAAGGAACCATTATAAAAATACTGTTCTTGCAGATTTATAAGATAATTTACCTGAAAATTGCGAGAAAGGAAGCCCACTAGAGGCTTATCCTTCTCATCCTTACTGATTTTGAAAAGGCCAGCCAAAACTTGAACTCTATTCAGTGCAATATACAGCAAAGCACAATCCTTAGGATTTTTGTTCTTCAAATACTGAGCTCTTGCCAATTTCTCCATCTAGAGAGCAAGAGGAGCAAAGGAAGTATTAAACTGTTTGAATTGGAAAAGAGTAATAAACAATGAGATATTTTGAGTTCTGACAACAATAATCAACAGATGAGAAACCCAAACAACAAATAAATCAACAATTAGTAAAACAAAAGCCTTCCTGCCACATTCTAATTTGTCAAAGCTGACGAGAAATTCCAGTTTTTCTTTCAACACCATGGCAGCATGAAATCAGCAAATATTGAGAGAGTAAAAGAAATAAACATGAGAGGCAGGATTTTCACCCTGATAAACAGCATTTTAAAGCATCACAACGGTTGATACTTTATAAACACCACAACTACTTCCCAGGGTCTTAACTCCCAACAAACTGTATAAATGTAAAAGGATACTAAAATATTCTCTAGCGAAGTTCATAACAAAAATATGTAATTCTTAATATCTGGTTCGACAGCAAAAAATAGGTTCCCAAATATTTTATACTTTTTAGAAGGAAGAAAGCAAAAAAAAAATCCAGATTGAATTTGTCAAAGAACACTATAACAAAGGTAGCATACAGATATTGAAATCAAGTAAGGAATGCATGAAACAAGGAACTGTTTAAATTAGCAGGCAAACTAAATTACCAACCTATTATACTGGAAAGAAATAAATTGCAGTCAGTGATGCATTGAAGTATAACTATTCTATATTTTCTTTCAAAATTTGATCTCAGCCAAAAGTCATATAACACCAGCAAGAAACGCAAATTCTTACGAGATATAGCAGCTCATATGCCAGAACTTAAGATTTCAATTTCCAAGATTTTGTTTCATGTTTGTTAGCACATATAGAACATGGAGAAGAATGGAAAATAGGAAAGGATTAAGCATTACCCTTGCACGCAATTGAGGTATATTAGCATACCAAAAGCCCATACCCAAAGCACGCATTTCTTGCCATGATGGTTCATTGGGTATGACAGAACCAAATAAATTATCTAGGCAATCAGAATGATAAGCCCATACAAATAACCTTGAGTCAGCGGGCAACTCTTCAAAAGATGCAGCTCTGGCAAACTTTCGGAGAAAAAGCAGTTGCCAAAATCTTAGTGCAACCCAAAACCTACAAAGAAAAGCTTAGAAATAACATCACTCATGTACCAACTACCAAAAAGCAACCATATACACATCAAATCCCACTGCTGCCACCACATGTTTTTAGGTTTGATTTGGTCCTCTAATTTTTTTGGGATTCAATTTAGTCCTCTAATTTTTAAAATCGATTCAATTTGATCCTATCGTCTAAATTAGGCCAATGGTGTTAAGAAACCGCTTTTTTTGTGGCTGCTTAAAGCACTTAGTGACAGTTTTAAACTGCCACAAAATGCACATTTAGACGGTAGCATCAAATTTGGATGGCAGGATCACTCAAATTAATTTAGACAGCGGGACCAAATTGAACAGATTTTAAAAATTAGAGGACCAAATTGAACCAAAAAAAAAATTTGAGAACTAAATAGAATCAATTTGAAAAATTAGAAGACCAAATCGAACATGAATAATAAATTAGAGGACCAATAAACTAATTTAACCAATATATAATTCATCATCTAAGTTCATATTTATAATTATCATCAGCAATGGCACTCCATAATTTTGCAGATCTACAACCATTTATTACCGGAATTTTGACATGTGAACAATATCATTGATAGGTTATAGAATCTCCATGATAAGAATAATAGAATATTAGTAGAATGGACAGTTCATGAAGGAACAGAGGATACACAGACAACAAGATAAATTAGATGATTCCAAAAGAATGGACTAGATGGAGAGATTAATTCTGAACATTTCTGATTATGTCTCATACATTTTAAAAAACTCCAAATTTCAGTACTAACCTAATAAAAAAACAGAAAC
>NC_038252.2:2177055-2210491 GCF_000004515.6 Glycine max | reverse complement strand
AATCAAGTATGCACAGATGCAATAGAGCATGATGTTACACCCGTGATCATACTAAAATGAATAGATCCTGAACCAAGGTGACCTCAGGTGCTTTGCCATTGATTTTCAACATGCAACAACAATAATACAAAGAAATATGAAAGTGAAATAACCAGGCTATGACTGTTTCAAAATGTAAGCTGGGGTAGCTTGCCAATTGCATGTCTCTTACATACATTTATTATCCACCTGTGTGTAATGAATCTGAGTGGATAATATTTCAAGAGAGTTCAAGTTCTATTGCAGAGATTCAGAGGGAAGTCTTCAATTCAAGACCTCATATACTTGGACTTGTATTTTGTTCTCTACTCCCAAATTAAATTTCCATCATTTAAATGATGTAATATCTTCTAATTTGTCATTTATCCTGGTCCATTGCAGGTTATCCTTTTTGTTTACATTGAGTTGGATTGGGAAAAACTTCATCAATATCTTCCAATAATTTTTACTTAAGATTTATCAAACGGGAAAAAAAAAACAGATAAAAGGAAAAGGTCAAAAGAAATGTAATAGGAAACCATAAAAATATTAAATAAGTTCATGAATACCTCCGTCCAGGTTCATCAAGACTCTGATATGCAGAAGATGAGTGAGGACTACTAACTTCACTAAGCAGATCTATAATTGCAAGAATCTGCGTCTTCTCTATGTCGACCAAAAATGGTAAATCAGGAAATTTCTCAAGAGATTCAATAAAGTCATTAAGCTCGGATTTTGTTGATGAGGAAATGCTTTCATTTTCAACACTGGAATCTGAATGATATGGAAACCGGAACAAGCTACTCTGAGCCTGTGAAATTGATGTGATCAATGCAGCGTCCCCGCCCCACTGGAATCCCTTAGGTTGGGAACCTTTTGATATACAGCCTTCTAGATAATATGACAATAAAATATTTGGAAGGCCAATTCTCTTGGAGATGTGTCTCTTTTTAGTATCATAACTAGTCAGGCATTCAACAAGATGCCTCACAGCTACATAAGCACGTTTCCAGTTTCCTGAAAACATTAAGAATAACAATAAAAATACATGAATGACATATTATCATTCCCATTACATGCTTGAGTAAATTAATTGGTCATCGGTCATACTTAAAAAAAAAAAAACAATTTACTTAACCATTACCTGAGCTTATATTAGTAAGTAGTACATCAGGGTGATAAGTAGGCAATGATCCACTAATTATCTCAGCTACTTCTAAGATGCTCCATAAACCAACCTTGGTAAGAAGTTCAGATTTTAATTGTTCCTTGGCCAGAAACAAGCTACTGGAATTGTCCTTCATATTGATTTTGCTGGACTGCACAGAATCAAAATCTGCATGACTGTCTCCAAGTGACTGTTCTCTGAAAGCACCAATGTCATATTCAGTAAAAACTGAAGAAAGTATGTCTTCATATATTTCATCCTCGCAATTATAGGTATTAGGCTTTGAATCACCGGGACGAAATTTACTCCCTTGCCTTTTATCCTCATGGAACAACCAATGACTAAATATACTAAAGTAATTTCCATGAATCACCACTGCTGCAGCTCTGGGTCCCCACAAGAAATCATAAATTGGAATGGAAGTGTGAGCATATGCAATGCGAACCCATATATTCTTTTTTGGAAAATTTACAGAGTTTGACAATGTTGTACCAACACAACGCTTAGGAGCATACACATGTAATTCATTTTGCAAACAAACTCCAAGCAATAACTCCCCAGTTCCTAAAGGTAACCACTTTAGAGCAATAACATCACTTTCAGTCTTTATTTTATCCTCCAAAATAAAAGTCCCAGCACTGATTAGTGGTACAGCATCCCATATATGGATGGTATTGATAGCATTTGAATTGCTTTCGTAGCAGAATGTGGCAATCTTCTCACCACAATCAGCTAAACATATATCCTTGATGGGACCATCATGTGCAACAAACGAACCCACAAGCTCCCATGGCAAGTGCTGGGTCAATGAGTTGCCAGGTTTACTTTTCCAGAGTTTCAAGATGCCATCAGAGGAGCCTGTGGCCAAGATATATGCAGGATAACTACTACACAGATCATTCGCAAGGCCAAACTCTTGTTGCCTATGGCTTAGAGTGCCTGAATCAGCCACCGCAAAACTAGTAACCAGATCATTGGAACTTAGAAACTCACATGAACATGGATTTACAGTAATGCAATATTTTTTATTAGCAAATGTACTTTCAAATGCCCAAACACTGCAGTTATCAATGCTTTTAACATCAAAATTGCATTCACAACAGTTTGTTGACATGTCAAATGAGTGCAAGTTTACTTCCCATGATAGGGCCTGAAATCTCCCCATCCATATTGCCAATAACATAAGTTTATTATTACGGAAAGTTTTGTCACAAGTGGAATTTAAAGGAATTGTAAAGATATCAAAAGGGCCATCCTCATAAGGACCATGACCACTGAAAGGAATAGTACATAAGTAGTGACATTCTATGTTTTCTTCTTCACTTTGACAAATGTTGACAATGAAGCAATCAATCCCCCGAGTATGCCCCATAAAAAAAACCAGCTTGTCATCAAGTATTGAAGGTGCCCATGTCAAGCTTGTGTACAAGGAACATGAGTCTTGAGTTGCAAGCTTTCCATAGAGTTCCATAGTAGGAACCAAAGTTGGACATCCCAAAATGCAGTTTGAAATGTTAGAAAGTGACCAAAAAAGAAGCAGTCCATTAGAATCCAGAGAAACAGCTAATTGAACTTTGCTTGTACAAGGATGAAGTGAAACCTTTAAGATTCTCCCACTATGACCATCTAAGTTTAAAACACCACCAGTCAAATGGGAGGATATGTTATCTGTGTTAACATTATCAATGGATTTCTCCACAGCATCATGTATCATTTGAATACGAAAATTTGACCAAACTAAGGAATTACAAGGCAATAGCTGAAGTGAAGAGCATATAATCGGTGGACCAGACAGGGAACTTCTCAATATAATGATCTTATGAAGAAAAAATGCATTTTTAAAATCAGATGAGTTAAACTTGTAAACATTTGCTATGTCGTGGTTCTGGATTTCATGTTTGTTCCATAACGTAACTCGGGGGAATCTCAGCGGAGAAACATCATCAAGACATTGGACAGCCCAAAAGCTAAGCAACATTCCAGGACCAAACCCAACAAGCCAATCACAATTTCTAACATCATGCTCAAATCCTTCTTTGGAAAAAACTTGTTTGGCGGCCTCTTCGCCAGTTCTAAATATTCCCTCAAAGTCTGTCCCCCATCTCACAAATATATCTGAACCAAGAGTTCCATTTAAGGACTGATTAATCTCAATAACAGCAACAACACAAAAAGAGCATCCCGTGTTCTTCTGATCATTGATGTCCTTCCCAGTTCTCCTGGCCTTTCCATTATCAATTTCACTCCATAACCTTGCAGTCCCATCTAAGCTGCATGTCAACAGGACATGCCTTACTGAACACTTACCATATCTGTTTGATAGCTTTCCTCTTGATGGTCTCCATTGAATCATTACGACAGGTAAAGGATGATGTAGTTTGACTTTTGAATATTCAGATAGTCCGTTGCTTTGACATACCAATACACATTTGCTTTTCTCATTGGTCAAGGACCCTTCAATGTGCTCTTTACTAGGATGTGCTGCAGTTGCTGAAGGGCCCTCAATAAACCAAGTTGCACAAACAAGAGTTTGGGGTTGATCTGCTTTAAACTTCCAAGCAACTTCCCAACATTTGTTACTCTTTTTCCAGAAAACCACCTCCATTCCAACAGAAATTATTCCATCTCCCGATCCTGTCCATCTGATGTTTGCCACTTTCGTATGTTGTACAAGCACTGCATTCTGGCTCCAACAAAAAGAACCTGAATATGAGTGACAAGATCATGTTTTTAATATGTAGAACTAACAAAAGAGACAGCGACTCATCCTATTGTAAAATTTTCTCTTTTCTCTGTAAATATATTAAAAACAAGAGCAGAGGTAAGATATCCTCCAAAGATGAAAACAAGACCTCATCAAACAAGAAAAGCAAAACAAGTAATCAAAATTTGGCAACTTCTTCATATATCTAAACCTCTCCATAATACACATCGACACCATTTTACGATTAACTCTTATAAAGGTGGACACTGGGCAGCCTGTTTAATAGGCTTTAACTCCATACCATATGAAAGACTTTAAAAAGCATGTAAACTAAGTAATTGAGTTAGCTCTGAACTAAAACGTATGCAAAAAGCAACCTTCGAATGGTCACTGAAATCTTCACTTTCTTATAAGAGAAGAAAATAAGAAAGTAAAATAAATTATAAGGAGCCTTTGGAGAAAGATAAAAAAAAAAAAAAAAAGAGGGAGCTTCTATAAAAGTTTAAGTTCATAATAGGTTGATTTTAACTTCTAGGGAGAAGCTCAATTCATTTTACCTTCTTAAACAGTGCATTTTAAGAACTAAGACGAGTAGTTTCTAATTCTTGTGTAGGGACAATTGTGCAAGTACAGGGACCAAATGAGTAATTCAAGCCATTAAAAAATGAAACTCGGAGTTACCTTTAGCGGTGGCGGAGTCGTGGCGGAAAAGCGAGATGCAGTTATCGGCGGCGGCGGCGAGGTCGCCGGAGGAGGGGGAACTAGGGGACCAGGCGACGGCGGCGAGGGGATCGGCGGAGAGCTGGAAGGATTGGCGGAAAATGGGGCCGATGCGGGTTTGGTGAGGGGAAAGAGGGGAAGGGAAGTGGGAGATGGTGAGAAGTGAAGAAGCGGCGTAGGCGATCCAGGAGTAGCCGGAGAAGTCAGGGAGAAAATCCACCGTGGATTCGGACAAGGTTGGGGCGGGCGGGACCGTGTCGGATCTGAGGAGACGGAGGGGAAGATGATCGATGGGATTCATCTTCTCTGCTTCTCTCATTGTTCCTATCTCATCACAGGATGAACAAGAAAGAAAAAGAACATATGCCTGTGTAGGATTTTTTTTAATGGGGTTTGATGTGTTTTTAATTTAAGTTAAATTACATACTTTCATCATTCTTATTTTTTATTTCTTATGTTTTGAAATTGATCTTCAATAATTTATTTTAATATTCTGGTGTAGTTTATCTAATTTGAATGTTTTTAGAACTAAACAAGAATTAAAATATAACATACTAAAAAGATCCTTTTTAAATTATAGACTTAAGAATCATGAAATTATAAAACATAAATGAGTTAAATTTAATTTAAAATTAGTTGGAAATAAACAAGCAATGATATCATTTGATTTTTCTTAAATTATTTATGAAATTTGAATTAAACCAAATTAATTTTTAACCGTTTTGTTTGTTAGTAAGTATTAAAAAATGTTTTAAATGTTTATCATTAATTAAAAATTAATAATAATTATTCAACTTAAAAGTAAAAATAATAGATAAGATCAATTTATAAGTTCCAACAACTAAACTTATAAAAAATAATAAAACAACATTTATGATACTTGCTTGCAATTATGTAAACTTAGAAAGTAAATATCTAGTAAAAAACACTAATTGCAACAAATGTTTTTAGGGATATTTACAATTCAATTTTGTTTAATTTAATTTTTATGTGTTAAATTGTTAACCGAATCAAACTATGTTGTTTGAAAAATAAAAAATCAAATCAAATAAATAACTATTGATTTTTATACAATTTTGAACACTCCAATATGATATATAGACTTTACATTATTATCTAATCTAATTATTAACAATCAATAAAAATTGATTCAGTTGTTAAAAATCAAACTCGTTCAAATTCAACAATGTATTTGACCAATTCATTAGTGAGTAATATGAAGGGTTGATGTTAAAAGAAATTGGTTTTTTTTTCTTGCATTATAATAATAATATATAAGTACTTTATAAACATTCAATAAAATACGATCAACTTTTAAATCCAATTCACTAAACTTTTAGACCATCAAAATAAGTGGGGTCTTATTCTCTATTTTATTAATTCATTTCACTAGTAATTTTATATCTTTTTGACCTTTTAGTTTAAGTTTTCATATTTATTGTTGGGTTCTTTTTTCTTTTAACATATTATTGAACTGATCCCCTATACTTTGAGATAATTATTATTTTGATTGGGATACGAGTCTTCCTTCAGAGGAAAGGCTTCCAAAAATTGACGGTAAAGTATTAACCAAAGTAGGGCAAGACAAAACCGTCTTAAAGTTGTGTGTTCGAAATAACAGATATTGGCACAACTCGTTGTCTCTATAGGACACGTCAAATTTCAGTTTCTTGCTTAGATATATTTATATTCAGCTCCCCACTCTTCACTTATAAAATTTCCTATGTGGGACTTGCAATCTGTTACAAAAACAGTGCTAAAAAAAATTACTTGTTCCATTCCATCCTCACGAGTAATGATGCATCAATTAACAAAACACAATTTGATGTAATAAGATTGTTCTTGTTTGTTAGAGTACTTCCAATGAGCATGATTTTTATTTTACGTTAATTAATTCTTACAATATCATATCATAATTAACACAACTCATATATATTTTACTTCAATGATATGAGTTTAAATAATTCTTAAATTATTTTCTTAAATGATGATTAAAATGATAAAAAAATATTCTTTTATTCATAAGCAACCGTTGATTATATAAATAACTTCAACTTAAGCAACTAAATTTTACACATATAAATCATTTCCAAATGATAAAAAAAATTAAATAACAATGTTTAAAAATAAACAATTCTGTAGGCAACTAGCGTCAGAGATGCTCTAGAACTCTCAATTTAAACAACAACAGTCTATCCAGTCAAATTGGTAAGGGTATGTATGACTGACAGGTTTCACATTTAGCTGAGCTTTTGCTTCCAGCAAATAATCAAGTGTGGAAAGTACGCTGTAGTTACAGTTCAGGGCACAGTTACCATTTACCAGCCACATAAATATCTGCAACTACTACTATCTTCCAATCATTGAACAGAAACTCAAAACAAAACAAAAGAAAAAATGCTATGTATGAAAGTAGCCTTGAATGCTCTGGCATTGAGTAAACAAGAATCTGATTTTGCATCCTTAATATTAATATAATAACAAGACGGGAAAGTGTTACATGGTAAAGTGAACCAAATCTAATAGAAGTTGCTTAAAATAATTAAATAGTAGTACAGCTGATTCTCAATTTTCACTTATTTGAAAAACTCAATGTAGTATATTTTTGTTATGAAAAATAAACTTATAGCAAAAAACAGCAAAGTGAAACATATATATCATTCCAAGTTAAGCCTTGCTTCTTATCTTATCTATGAGCTAAAGAACACACTATGAGCAAATTTATCTTATCACATAGATTTCGAAGGCAATCAGGCATGAGCACATTCTAAAACCATTCATTCTTATAGATGATATTGCTGTCAACATTATTAAATTTGTGATTAAAGATTTAAAATTGTCTAGTGGTCATCCGCTCATTCATTGTTTATCATGGAATACTTCAGAATTTGGTTCACAATAGTTCATTCTTATTCTGTGTTTAAAATTCATTGGCTATATGCTAAACCTTTTAAGGATTTTTTTTTTCAAAATGGTTCAAGGGTGTGTGGACTGTGGAGTGCAATCCTTATATAGTTTCTCGTCATGTCTAATGTGCATATATGGCAAGAATAAATAATAAGCATTTTCAGAATAAGAAAAATCCGAGTAGGGGGAAATTATGAGAAAATTTACACAAAATATGCCTTTATCTTTTCTTCATTATATTTGTTTCTTTCCCTAAGGCAGTGTTCCAGGTTGTAATTGAGCTTTGTATAATAGCATGCGGTGTGCTGGCAAATTTATAAGTTTATTTATCGATAAAACTAATATCTAATACCTATCTCCATGAATGCTAGAGAAAATAAAGACATGCAATTCTATTTTTCCTTTAGTAAGGGCTATCATATATCAGCTGATTTTGAACAATGAAAGAAGTATGCAAGAACTCCTAAAAAAAAAAGTGTTCAAGAAACTGTTTATTTTAATGACGCTTGACTCAATGAATAAGCCAACATTAATAACTGATCAAGTCTGTCATGGTCTTATTTTATTTCTTGATACACCATCAATGTTACACGATTTGCTTCATTGCTTCCGATGAGCAAAGGGTACGTATAAGTAGCCAGCAAAAATTAGTATGATTAACCAAAAAAGTAAAGTGCATAAGCGTATGATTATTAACGTAGGATCAAAATAATGTTAGCAGCATTGTGCCATTATCGAGAAAAGCGTATGGTGAATAAAATCAGCAAGAGTAAAAGACAAAATTGTACTATATATCACTTTTACATGACTTTCATTCACAGAATTCTCAAAATATTAATCACCAGTAGTCATTTCCTTTCTTCTCTTTCCTCTTTTTTTAATCCAAATTAAATTATCAAGTGAAAAAAAATTATGTGAAACTATCATTACTCTTAAAAATATACCATAAGGGAGTATCTTTTTTCGTTAAAGTAAAAGAGAACAAGACTTGTTTTAAGTTCTCAAGCCAAAAGCAGCCCATCTCTTTTTTCCTTCCTTCTTCATCTTTAAGGAATTGGAATCTATAAGGTTTTCAAGTGATTTTTTCCCCTTTCTATTCCGAACTCTTCCTGCTTCTTTCAAAAGCTCAAACAGCCGTTTCTTTTCATCATCAACATCTGGATTTGCAGTTCCAAGTTTTTCTTCCCTCATCTTTAGTATGTATTCTAATATCTCAATGGCATCCTCAACTCTGCACACAATAACATTTTAAAAAAAGAACATCATCCACCAAGACACAATTATCACATCATCATATTCATATACTCATGCCAATAAATTCAATACTTCATGGATCACAAAAAGTCCTACACTAGTTCTTTTCAACAGAATACAAAATGATATACACAATCATCAAACTTCATTTTCAAGTCAAATTATGAAGAGGGAACCACTCATTTCTCATGACATGCCATGAAAGAATTGTCTCCAGCACATTGAGTGATAATGATGAAATGTGGTGCAACAAGATGATAGTCTTAGTATTTGCTAGGGACACATATAATGATATAAAGAAACAAAAAGATGTTTACCTCCCCAAGGCATCATAAGTTGCTGCAAGATTGCTGTACACCCCAAGAGTGTCAGAATGATATGTTCCACACTCTCTCTCCAATATCTCTTTCGCTTCTTCAAAATGTTTGGCAGCATCCCCTATTTTGTACAGTTGCACACATGCCAGCCCCATCTGGTTCAATACAACTCCAAAAAAGGCAGATTTCTTCTCCCCGCTTGCTCTCAGCTTGGTGATAGCATTCTCAAAAGACTTCCAAGCATCCATATACTTCCCAACCATGTAGAACATCACTCCCATTTGGGCTTCTATTCCTGCTACTGTCCTATATTGTCCAGGGATATCCTCCAACAACTTCACCGCCTTCTGTAGCAGCTTCAGCGCCTCTTCAGGCTCGTTTAGAGCTTCATAGATGGCAGAGATTTCGGTCAAACCACTCGCAATCTCCCCGGCGGTTGTTCCAGCCACAGGCTTGCTGTATATTCTTAAGGCATTTTCGCAATACGATTTTGACTCTCTTAATTTTCCTGTCCTGTAGTAAAGGTCAGCAAGGCGAATGTACACTAATGCCACACAACTGTGGCTTTCACCTTTGGTGGATTTGAACACTGTTAGTGCTTTCTGATAGGCGAAAACAGCCTCATCAAAACGACAGAGTGACAAGTAAATGTCTCCAATGCTAACATCAATAGCTGCAACCTCGTTATCTTGTGCATTTGCTATCATTGACATGCTAGCTAGGACAAGGTGCTCAAGTGCCAGTTCATAATCTCCCTTTGCCTCGCATATAAGGGCCATTAGACGCCTGTCGGCTGCTTCGGTAAGGGAAGCAGGAGAGCAATGCTCCCTGTGAATTTCAAGGGTCTTCTTGCAGAAGTTCTCTGCCTGGTCAAATTGCATGGCTTGAACATGAGCTTCAGCTAGGTACCTGCCCTTCATGGAAAGCAATTATTTAGGGAAATTTTCAGCACCATATCCCATAAGTGTCCTAACCCTATAAACCAGACATGATATTGACAATATATTAACATAAAAAATATCAAGCAAATTAAATGCATTGTCAATTTCTCTGTTCTCTTATTCCCATCACATGACAGAAAGAACACACTATTTCTTCCAAGAGTTTCCACCTAGAAAATAGATAATATGACAAGGGTTTCACCTAACAGAGTAAGAAAAGAAAAGTAAACAATTTGCATTCAAACATTCTCCCTGGTTATACTTCCTCTTGTGATTTTAAAGGTTATTCATTCACTTAATTATCTAGTTTCTCATAAGATGGCTACGAGAACAAGTTTAAGAATGCAGCATTTTTCTGCTGCTTCTTCAAGTACAAAAGGAAGGATCTTTTTTGTATATGCCACAAAGAAAAGAAAAAAGAGAGCATTTTGATATATGGTGAAGGAATAAGGGTCAGTATGATTTTCTAAAATAATTTCATAACCCAACAATGAATTTCTCATAAAAAATATCTAGTTTTAATTTTTTTTCCAAATTGATTTAAACCAAAAAAACTAAAATAACTGAGATGTTTTCTTATTCTTTTCTTCTGCTTTATGGTCCTAAGTCCTAATCCTAATTCAAGAAATGTTGGTCATCTGGAGTGGTACTATATGTAGTGAGACATAATCACATAAGCTTGGTGTAAGTGTCTGTTTTCTTTGTTTTTCTTTTTAAAACTAAAAGAACTCTTGGAAATAGAAATGAAACACGTGTATGAGAGGGACCATCATAGCTTAGTTCCAAGAAGGTTCAGCCTATTCAATAGTTCCTTATAGTTTAGGAAAATTCTTTAGATTTTGAAACTTAACGTCCCCAAATTCACAGTAGATTCCAAAACCAATGCGTGGCCAACAACTACATGTTTATCAATACCGGGTCCAGCACACACATCAGTGATTGATATTATAAATTATACAAATTTGGCAGTGATGCATGTGTCTCATTGCAAATGTGATGAATAAAGGCTATAAATCATTTATCTCTAACTAATATTTGTACAAATGATTTGGCAGTAGACTCTAAACTTTTTTCTAAGAAATATTACAGCAGATAGCTAGATACATTAATGTTGATAGTATTTCTTCTTAGATATTAGTTTAAATCAACTTATTTTAAAAACTAATCGTTTATTATTGGAAAAAGTTGTTTTTAAATAAACAATTGTTTCTACGAAAGTAATTTACACCAAGCATGTCCTAATATAATTATATAACCAATAGTTATATAACCAATATTAATGATTTTTCACAAACCAGAACATTTCCTCATAATCTAATGTTTCCGCCGACAATTTTTTTTTATAAAGAAATTGAGGGCTATTTTGGATTATATTCTTAAGTGGGTCCTCTCTGACTCTCTCTCGTTTAAGCACCAGTTGCTTGGAGAAAAAATACCTTTAAAGTAAATAAGTCATTATTTATTTCAACAACCGATCCTTAAATTTTTAAACAACAGCAATAAAGATCCTGAAATTTTTAAATAAAATGAACAACGAAAGTAAGCTAGCCACCCACCCACCTACAATTGAATTAGTTTATATGAATCCAAATCCAAATCCAAAATCAACCTCAAATACAAAATTGATTAATTAACAACTAAACATGTAGCTGTAGAGTACCAAACTCAAAAGAAAAGGACAAATAGCCATTATCAACAAACTTAAAGAATCAATTCACAAAGTCAACAACCATTGTATTCTTCTTTACTTTTCATTTCTTCGTCATTAATATTGGATAAAGATGGCAACATTATCCTATGTTGTACGGAGAATTATTTATGAAAGAAGCATTTCTCTTAATATGCTATTATTATTATTTTTATATATTATATATGTAGGTTAAGTACTAGCTTTTCATTAGTACAATGACATGTGGGCCATAATAAATAGCAATGAGACGATGAATATTGGATAAGGTGATAGAGTTACTATACTTTACCTACAAGTCTCAGCAACTCTCGGGTCGGACTCACCCAACACATCCATTTGGATCTTCAAACCCGACTCGTAACACTTAATGGATCTATCCAACTGTCCAATCATGGAATAAGTATCCCCAAGTTGCATGTACCCGGAAAACTGGGCCATGATATGACCCGACCCGGTTTCGCTATCCAGCAACAAAATGGACCGTTCCAAGGCCTCAACCGCCTCATCCAACCGCCCCAAACTGCTGTAGATCGCAGCAACCACGTGGAGACACGTGGCAAGTTCCAGGCCCGGACCTGCACACCGCTCGAAGGACTTTGAGGCCCGAATTGCCAAGTCTAGGGCCTTTACCGGGCTTTCACCCGAAGCTATTGTTTCTCGGGCCATTTTCAGAAGGAATGGGCCCAGATCCGGGTTGTCTAATGAAGATTCTTCTACTATTAGCGTTTTCTTCACGATGGGCTTCGCCGCCGCCGCCGCCGGCGGAGCGCGGAGGAAATCGGCGAAGGGCTGCATTTGAGGTGGCATGGCCGGAAACTGAATACCCAGAATTCAAAATTGAAACTTTAGTGGCTAATTTGAATGCCCAGAATTGAAATTGTGGGTTTTGGGTTCTGGGGGGTGATAAAACGACGAAAGATTCATGATTTGTATTTGGGGATTTGGGATGAAATAAATAGAGAGAGAAAGAGGAATGGAATGGATTAAGGGTGGTAGTGGTGGAAGGTTGCTTGGAAGAGACGCGTGATGATGGGGGAATTTGGATACTTTAATTTGAGGACAAGCTTCACTAGGAAAAAAGGGAAGAACAGAGAAATAAAGTCCATGATTGCAGAGCAGAACAGCGAAGTGGTTGTGGAAGTTTATTTCTAATAATTTCTTCTGCTTTTTCCTTTGGCTATGCGAATTGCAGTTGCTTTATTGCTTACACCACGACAATGGCTTCTATTACAAAAATGCAGTTATGCAGGGGTGTGCCATAGCAGTTGCGTTTGGTGCTACACCTAGCTTCTTTTATGTCATTAGGAACTGATATTTTAAATAATTTTTTTAACTAACTTTAGAAAAGTATGTAAAATGTACAGTAATAAGAATGTTTACTAAAAAAAAAAGAGGATTTAGATTAAGATTTTAAAATATTGTGAATTTTAAAAAAGTTTGTAAAAATGTAATAATTTAAAAAAAAATTAAAAGATTTTTATGATTAAGATTTTTTACTTCACATGTTAATAAATTTATAAAATATAAATTCATAGGATATAAAAACATATTATAAATTTTTAAAATTTTAAAAAATTGTGTGAATTTTTTAAAAATATTTAAAATTATTAATAAAGATCATAAATTTTATTTACTAAATATTTTAAATAAAAAAAATCGTAAATATATTACCTAACAAATCAATCTCTCTAATGTATTTAAAAACATAATAGATTCATTTCATTTTCTATCATCAATCATATTAACTATATAAAAATTATAAATCACAATATTTATTAATAATATAAATATTTATAATTATTCTCAAAATAATGATCTGACTACACTAAACAGGAAACATCATAAAAAAATCATTTCAAATCTCATTTATACCGAGCATAGTACAAAAGCCTTAGATCAAGGTATGTGTGAACAATCATGAACCTGATCCACACACTCATCTCCGAGTCCAGATATTTTAACAAAAGCTCATTCTAGAACCAAGTTTGAATATTTGAAGATCGAATGAGGAATGATCAACATCTACTCTCCCACTTGGGGGAGTGTTGAATTCTAATTTCTAGATCCGTTTTAATTCAGATATCAATCCTTACTAGGTGGATGCTTAATATTAGAAAGAATGTTTCCTAAAATCTCTGTTCTGATTTGCTTTCTTTATTAGGAAATTTAATGCTATAATTAAGGAGATTCAATGGTTGATTTGTTGTCATGTTTCTTCTATGTATGTTCAGTTTTATAGTCGGAATACAAAAAAATTGTGTGTTCCTTTCGCAATACCAACAACATTTTCATAAAATGTATTTTTTATAAAATAAAATAAAATAAAGGCTCACACGTGTGGTCATAGACGCACATTACAATGAACATTTCTTAATTAATAACTAATACTCTAAAAAAGAAGCTAAATTCTTCTTCAATGATAACTAATAGCTTACAAAGAGTAAGAATCGAATAACTGCTTACTTTTTAGAAAAAAGATTTCACGTCTGACTTGAAAATGATTCAACGCTTATTTTTTTCTTGAGTAATTTTTTGCAAATTAATTCCATGTAGTTTTCCATAAATACTAAAAAAACTCATTTATTAAACAATCAAATAAACTCGTTTATTAAACAATCAAATAAATTATTTAAGTAATAAAAAAATTAAAAATTAATTTAAATATATTATCAAACACACTCTATTATTATAATTTTCTCTCTTCATGTTATACTTCCTATGTCCTTATTATAAGGTTTAATTAACTAATTAACCAAAATTAAGAAAATACATTAATTTAGTTGAAGTGTTAAATTTGTCTTAAATTAATATTTCATTTGTCTTTGTTTATAAGACATGGTTTTGAAAATTTGTTCATCCTCTTTTATAAGACTTTATTTCAATTTCCTGGCACATTAGTTATATTTTACTAAAATATCTTGCATTGTTTTTTTTCTCTCTCTTATGGAGACCAGAGAAGATGAATAAGTTTTTAATAGAGTTAATGATAATTTTGAAAAAAATATTATAATTATAAAAAATTTAATGCTAATAAGTAAATTAACAATTATTTATTTAGTAAGAAAACATGTTTGATTTTCACTGGATGTAAAATTTTGTTGAATCAAATGGATTGGAACATTTATGATTGGAACATTTATGATGTCTGATCTAGGATTAAATATTAATGATTATTTAATCTAATGGGTGTAACTCAATTGATGACATATACCAAATTTGTGGGGGAAAAGAAAACCTAAGTTTGATCCCATAGAAGGGATGAAAAGAGTTTTTTTTTTTTTTTTCAAAACTATTCACGATGAACAAACTAATTAACAAACGTTGAGTTACTATTTTTGCTCCCTTTCATACCATTCTAGAGTTAACATGCCAAGGGATTTATATTAGATTGAATTTTTTTTCTTTGAAAGGGTATTAGATTGAATTTTTTTTTTGGAAAGGTATTACATTAAATCTTAAAAAATGATCAATTCACCCTTTTAATTTCAACCTTATAATAAGATGCGAAGGAAATAATATTCAAATAAATTTGCACGTTTTCCGTTTTGGCAATCAAAGTGAAGGTAAATCATAAATGTAATAACTTTTTTTATTATTACATTGTGATTTTTTTAATTACAAAATCATAAACTTAATAACGAGTGTCACTGAATTTTAGGCCTGAAATCAACAACTAAACATAAGAGACAGAAATTGAATCTATAACAATATATCTATAATTTATAACAAAATATAATAATGGAAATACTGTACACAATTTTATACATTTTTGTCCTCAGTAATTTTGCAACTCCTCACTCTATTTCAATTGTAATTGCAGTATGTGTAAAAAGTAAAATGATAAAATTGGGAAAATAATGTGTACACCAACAAATTTAAAACATAACGGCACGCTCATCTTTTTTGCTTTCTTTTTCTGTTTTTTTCTCTCACTCCTCCCTCCTCATGGTTAGTTTTACCTCAGAGTCTTGTTTTATGTTTTATTGTTGCATCTGATAATAGTAACACTTAAACTATCATTTTATATCTTTAACTTTTACATTTGTGTTTGTTTGACATCATTAAAGAAGGGGATTGTTAAATCAAAAGACAATTATGTCTTAAAGACAAATTAAGACTCTTAATTATTTTGATTAGATGCAAATAAATACAAACAATAAAAATTGTGCATGATATGCTATCAAATCATGATCTGTCTTTGTACGTCTAAAAATTTCCGGACGATGCACTAATGAGACGATCTAATATAACATTTAAGTAGTGTCCTTAATTTTTACAGATTATGCACTCATAACAAAAAGAATATGCCCTTTAATATATAATCTTCATCTCTAAGTATTTGTTGTCTCTCAACGGATGGATTCTCCACTCTGTTTTTTGTAGGATATTTTTGAGTCCGTTGGAACATTTAATGTTTGCATTAAATGAATGTCCATTTTTCATGCAAAGTCCATTCTCATAGGATAATGTGTTCTGTACTTCAGCAGGAAAGTCACTTCTTTCATTATAGCATGTTTGCAACAGCAAAGCGTGCCTTGTGATAGGCATGTGTGCCCTCTATTTTCAAGCCTGAGTTTCACCTATAATTTTACAGTGGTGCAGCAGAAGGGCACCTTCTTCTGGCAAGCTCATGTTTCTTGGATAAGAGGAATAGTTTATGGTGCCATGATTGTGTATCCAAAGACAGGAGTACCATACCCATTAAGTTTCCCTATCAGGAGCACATAATTATACTAGGTAACTTGGTACCAGCTCCCTTTGGTTTTGAGTTTAGAGCATTACTTATTAATAATAAGTTTTTCATATAATGCTTTTGTTTGTGGGTTGATTTGCATTATAGCAGGGGAATATTGGCTGCAGGATCTCCAACAAGTTGAGAATGCCACTATAGCAAGTGGAGGACCTCCTCCTGTAGCAGATGCATATACCATTACCGATCATCCAGGACCCAACTACAACTGCTCCACTAATGGTATTTGAGATAACAAAAGATAACTAACAAAGTAATTGTGATAAATCTTTCTGCATTCCTTTTTCTCTGACTTTGTTAATGGTGCCCCAAATAACATTCCACGACACACAGTCATTGAATGGTACTAGAACAAAGGTCCTTAAATATAGTAGCAGGGTACAAGTCATTCTGCAACCGAAAACCACCCAATGCACTTCCATGGCTATAGCTTTTATGTGGTAGGGTATGGCACAGGAAACTATAGCCCATGAACTGCAAAATTCAATTTAGTGGTTCCTCCATACATGAACACAATTGGAGTTCCATCGGCTGGATGGGCAGCAATTTGCTTTGTTTCTGATAATCCAGGTAGAGACCCTAGTGCTGTATTTAATTTCTCTATTGTTTTATTGCAACTGCAAGGAATTATTGATTTCTCTCTCTCCCTCTTTATCAATTGAATAATAGATTTATTCTATTACTATCAACATAACATGAAATGTTTTTGCAGGGGTGTGGTATATGCACTGCCGCCTTGACATACACAAGTCATGGGGACTAGGAATGGTATTTATAGTGAATAATGGAAAAGGAGAGCTGGAATCCTTACCACATCCTCCACCAGACCTGCCACAATGTTAAGACTGCCAACGGATCACAGTAGATCATAACAAATAGACCTAGCAGATGATTTTGAGACCTTCCAGTTCAAGTGTTCTTTAGCTCCATGTTTGTTACTGTAAAATGAAGCATTGGCATTTCTTTTAAAAACTATGGATGTAAAAAGCCAAAAGACTATAGCATGTTTGGTAAAGATTAAATTTGGAGAAATAATCGGATATTTTTCAAAATTTCTATTCGAAAGCTGACAAAAATAAGCAACTATTTCTCTATAGTTTCATTTATATCTGCTAATCCATCAGTATTCTGAAATTAACTAAAATATATAATATTAATGGAAATGAAATTGATAAAAAGTGACTCCAGTTCTCTCCCAGGTTCCACCTCTATACAAATTCCCAGTGAGGTGTCCAGATAGATAAGTTGCTTTACACGAGGCTATATCACATCCAATCTTACTCGGTTTATATTGAAGAAGCACAACCCTCAAGGGGAAGCACAAAAACTAATCTAGTAACCATTACAAAATGAATATCTAAAACATTTTAAGTCATAGTCAATCCTCTAATATACTTTTATAACATGCAATTTATTGTTTACAGTGATATCTGAACATGGCACTGACAGAGAGCAGATTATGGGTTGACCCTCTCCACAATCCAGCTTTTCTTTGCTGCATCACTCACACTTGATTTGAAAGTTAGCCTCTGGTTACTCTTCAGATTCAAGTAATCAACCTGTAAATGGTTGAAACCAAATGGAATGTGTAGATGCAAAAAGGAAAATATTTATGTTATAGACCATGAGAGATATTCCTACCTGATTTGGCTCTAGGATTAGTAGACAAAAAGCATCAACTGGACCTATAGAAGGATCTAATGATATTTCTGGCAGTGCTTGCTCATTTAGACAGGGAAGTCCAGGGTTGGGCAACAAATATTGCAATCTTGATCTCAATGAACTGGCAAACCAGGATTTTTCTCTTTGCTGCATTATGAATTGATAAGATTATAGCAATTGACAGCATTTAAAATTGAAAATAAGAAAGCTTTGTTATATAACCTGCAAAAACATTTACGTTGGAATGATGTAAACCAAAACGGGCTCATTTAAGGGCATGCTTGAGGAAGTTGTGAGTTTACAGTTTTTGGTTTTCAAATGTAAATTTAAAAATAAAATGTTTGACACTTTGGCTAAAATAAGCTAAATAGGTTTTTAACTCAATTTTGAAATACTTTTAGCTCAATATTTAAAATACAATAAAAAGTAGTTTTGGTTTAATGTTTTCAGTTGTAAAAACAAATTATTCACTTTCACCATCTCTTCCAAAAGACTCACATACTACCGCTAGTCTGTCACCACCCACCATTATCATTACTACCACCACACCATCACCATCACTGTTGCCGCCACCTCCCCCAAAGTGCTGCAATAGTTGACTGGTTGGGAAATCGATGAAATATAAACTATAAAGAATTATGTTTGAGAGGGAGAGAGACGGAGAGAGGTGAGTGAATGAGGAAGTGGGAGTGATTTGCAAGATTGAAGTTTTTAAAATTTACAAAACTTAAAACTTACAACCAAACTGAAAAAGGCCCAAGTGTTTTGCTTTACTTCTCCTGATTTGATGAGGGAGAATAAAGGTTTCTTGATTTTGCACGGTGCACGTGCATACAAATAATGTAAAACCCCAAGTTCCACTATGGTAGCAAATGTGCCATCTTGTCCATAAGGATGCAAGCTAAAACTCCTAAGTAGCTTTAAGCAGTTTTAGACTTTTGGTTATGTAGCAGGTCTGTTTGAGTTACTTAGTCTGTTAAGTTATATGTGATTTCTCATATGCCTAATATACTTCTGAGGAAAATCAGAAGTGGTTGGTCATATGATACGTTCAATTCCTTTAGCTAGTTATCTTTAGCTCGTCTTATCCTGAAGTCACTAGAGATGGTTCAAATTGCTTTTACAGAACAGGTCAACATTGTTATCTCCCTTAGTTTAAAGCACAACGCATTATCATCTATCACGGTGTGTGCATTGTACTTCTCTCAGTCAGTAAAAGAAGCAAATGGCTGTAAAGAGCACAATTGCTTTACCTGGACTATTTTTCTTTTTCCACATCACAAAATATGCATAAAAAATTAAAAACACGTGCAACAGTTATACAGAATGTTCAAACCACACTCGATCAAACAAATGGTAAAAGGAATAACAGACAATTTCATCTTAACTGAAAATCTCCAATCAAACCTGAAGTTTTAGCGGATCAGGATTCAAACCATCAATGATATCTACATCCCCATTTATCCGAAATTGCTCCCAGGAATCTGTGAAATACCAACATATCTAACCGAAAGAACTGAACTTAGTCTCAAAATCTACGCCCGATCACAAAATTTTATTAAAAAAAGTACCTCATGGAATAATTACCTCGGCAGAGGAGCAAAGCTTGAGCTCTTCAATCTACACTATGAGTAAGACAATCAAGACATTTAATTAAGTAACTTTTCAATGAAAATTTCAAACATGGCAACAAGTATGTGCCTCTATAGTCGAATAGAATTGAATTTAATGTAATTGATTTGAACCATTGAATTTGAAGGTAATTGGAATGCATGTCAAAACTGTAAATTAATCTCAAAACAGAATTTAACTTAAAACGTGTACACAATTCGAGTACTTGATTCCTAATGTAAAAAAAAAAATTAAAACGCCCATAGATAACATAACTTATTCCAAAAAAAAAAATCATCATATAAGTTAACAAATCAAGAGTAAATAGTCTACGCACAAAAAATGTAAATAAGTTTTACCCAGTATGTATATAAATTTGTTAACTTTTACGATAAACACCTCAAAAGTCATACCCAGTATTAGTTGGTTGATAGTATAAAACTAACTTTTTTTACATTTACACTTTTACGCTAACAATGCATACTCATAATAATATTATGAGCCACAGTCCAATTCCCAGCAGTGTAATAACAAAAAAAATGAGAAAAACTGATCGAAAATAAGAAGAACCTTGGGAGTGCGGGCATGGGTGTTAATTTGGATGTTATCAGTGTTGTCTTGGAATCCTCGGAAGACGACAGTGCGGTTGGAAGGTGTTCCGTTGGTTCCTAGGGTTGCCTGTCCGAAACACAAATAAAAGGATAAAAATGCATAAATTATAAAAAAAAGAAAAAAAAAAAAGATTGGTTGATTGACATACGAGCTGCATGAAAGAAGAGTGCTTGAGGTGAGCGTTGGATTCCAGAGCGTTGAGAAGAAGCTGCTTCCACGCCAAGCTCCCCATTACTTTGTTTCGAGGCAAATAGGATCACATGGACTGTAAAAACTTTCTTTTAGTTATTTAACGCATCTAAATACTCGCAATAACAACAATCCCAGATTATTAATTAAATTCAAACAACTTGAATTAATCCATAAGCTTGATGGTCTTTTTTTATATAAGAGTTGATAAATAAAAAATTACAAATATAAATGTTTATATTCTTTTTTTTATTTTTTTTATTAAATTTATTTTGGTGAAATTATAATCTTTTTTAATTAATTTTAAAGTGTCATAAAAACTTTATTTATATATCATTCTAATTTTTTTAATTAATATCTTTTTTATATCATGCATTCTACTATTAATCTATATTTTATAATTTATTACATCTTAAAATTAAATATTTCCATCCGAGTTTAAAATAAAATAAATTAACATACACTTAAATAAATGTCATATTTATATTTTGTTGAGTAATAGTTAAAATATCTAAAATTATAATATTTAAATCAAAAAATAATGTGAATAGGGTAATTGTTAAAATAAATATTGGAAGAAGGCCAGGGAGGCAATGAGAGAATGGAACGAAGGCTACGAATTAGAATTAGAAAAATTGGAGATTAAATTGTCCTTTTAAAAAATATCAAATTTATAAAAAAAAATCTCACACTTTAATTGCAAAAAAAGAAAATCAAGTCTTCGAAAAAAAAGAAAATAAAAAAAAAGATATAATGGTCTTAGACTAAATTATAATTTTAGTTTTTTAATAATTTAAATTTGTGATTTGGGTCCTTTTATTTCTAAATTAAAATATTTAGTTCCCCTAATTTTTAGAATAAGTAATTTTGATTTTTTCATTAGTTGGTCGTTAATTAATCATTCAAAGTCCGAAGTTGACTTTGATGTGTTATATTAATGCTAACATCAAATTTATGTAAGCTGTTTACATGACACTTATGTAAAAAAAGATTAAATGAAATGAGAAATAAAAAATATTTTATTAAAAATTGAATTCATGATCTTTAATTCGGTTACGTTCAATAAGACATTTTAGTTAGTTTTTAACTTTTTTCACTAGCTAAAAAAGTTTGTTTTATTGTTAGGTAAATAAGTTTTTAACTTCTAGCGTTTTTTAGTAGCTTCTAGAGTTTTTTAAAATACTACTTGAAGTAAAGTTCTTTAAAATAGCAGCTTCTAGGTTTTTATGTCTTGTTCTTTTTTATCCTTAAAATATGTATTCAAATTCCTTATAAATGTTATTTTATATTTTTCAACTACTTCAATAACTAATTTTATCAAATATTTGTATTTTAATGAACTAGTTTTTCAACTATTTTTGCCTACCATAGACTTCATATACAAGATAATAAATCACTAGCATACTTACTTTGTTTAATTAAATACTTAAATACATTAACAAAATAGTAACTCTTTATTAATGATACATAGAAAATAATGTTAATGTAGCTAATTAAACAAAATAAGTGTCTTAATAGTTTATTTTTTTGTCTATGAATAAAGGATCATGAATTTAATTACTATCAAAATTATTCTTATTTTTTATTTTATTTGATTTTTTTCTACATAGGTATCATGTCAATCGTCTACATAAGTCTTACACCAACATCAATATTTCACATCAATGTTAATGTTTGACTTTCATAACAAAATTGCTTATTTTGAAAAATAGAAGATTAAATATCTTAATTTAGAAATAAAAGAACGAAAATTATGAATTTAAAATTATAGAGAAATTAAAATTGTAATTTATCCTTTATTTTATTAACTAGAAGAAAAGGAAAACGCAACTCTTAAATACTGATTCATACGATGTTGTTAACGAAATACTAAAAGATAGGCCCAGACAAGCACACTCAATGCAGAGCCTGCGAATCAAAAAAGGAATTCATGGACTGGGCCCAGTTATGTTGGAAAATCAGGAAAACACTACAAGGACAATTGCTTCCTGGACATAATTCAATGATGGTATAGCGTGACAAGTTTTGGTATTTTCTTTTGACAAGTCTCTAACAGTAGCTAACACTTTTTTTATCCTTGCTTGATGGAACTCTCCTGCACCATGGGATGATGGAATAACAAAGATTTCTTATATTATAGGCACTTTAATCGTTTAAATGTCAGGAGGGTGCAGTGATGAAGCATATGATTTGATTCATTTGAACTTTTTGAATCATGTCACAAGGTATAGATATTCCTCCTTCTTATTTTTGCATGTTTTAGATCAAACTTAATTT
This sequence comes from Glycine max, assembly GCF_000004515.6. Classification (NCBI taxonomy): domain Eukaryota; kingdom Viridiplantae; phylum Streptophyta; class Magnoliopsida; order Fabales; family Fabaceae; genus Glycine; species Glycine max. Next base: position 2,187,671 of record NC_038252.2, on the reverse strand, counting down.
ATTTTAATGTTTCCCTTAAATTAAATAATTTTTGGATCCATTCCAGCACACCAAAAATAATACAGTCCTGCACAGGCAAATTTAATTAATACCTGATACGGTTCTGTTGCAATTTGCAAATGGTCCAAAGTCACATGCATATTTAGAAAATCACGCAGCTTAAATTATTTTATATTTTTTAATCGCACATGGACGTAGACTCATTTAGCATGAATCATTGTGACACTGTTAGTTATCTCTTCTATGATGAATAAATTAAGTTAAAAGAATTTAAAAGATAAATTGATAATTTATTTCATTTTATTACATTCTATTTTATTAATCGTTATATATATTTAAATTTAACCTCGAGTTGACACTTATGGGTGCATTTGGACAAGAGTTTATTTACAGCTTATTTTTCTAAATTATTTAAATATAGTATCATCAACTTTACATGGTTTTCTGTGGCATATACTCTCTAGCAGGATCAAACTTGGTTGCATTATACATCAATTTATTTAATTTTTTTCAAATGAAAATATTTGTCCATATGCATGATGATAACATTGGTATTAATCTGGTCCGTCTATGACTTTTTTCATTTTTCTTTTTAATTTAGGTCTTTGTCCTAAGTATGTTGGATTCTAATTTATGTATGCAATTAATTATATACCATGTGCTGGAGGTCATTAGCAACAAACGACCCCTTTAATTAGTTAAGTTGACCACCACCAACCAATTTTGTCTTACATACGTTAGAGTCAAATTTGTGGACTTAATAATTAACGGCGTGGTTGGAATGTTGAAAGCAGAAATTTCATTTTTAAATAAATTTAAAAACTATATATTAATGACTTATTTAAATATGAAATATAAAAAAATAGGCTAAACTATTCGCATGCTCCCTTAATTTTATTTGTTTTAATTTTTTTTTTTGGTCGGCTATTTGTTTTAATTTAGTCCTTTATTTATTAAAAGCTGTAAAATAATCGTTTGGATAATCATTTTATAGCACGATAGTCTTTTTCGAAAAATTATTTGTGAAACACAATATTTTTTGGCTTAAATATGATTAAGATTTCTGAACCTATGTCATTAATTTCACGTAGCAAACAAGCCCTTCTTTCACATAACTGCCCAAAAAGTCCTAACTGCGCATTCTTCCTTGAAAGATCTCGGAGAATTTGGAAGTTGTCTTCGCCCCTCTTCAATAAGGGAAAAGAGACTGGTTTTGAATGATGATGATGATGGTGGTGCAGTGAGCTTCTGCTATTGGCTAGTTATGAATGTGTTAACACAGAAAAAAAAATTGAAATGAAATGAAAATTCTGAATTAAAATAAAATATAAATATAAATTTTATTTTATTTTACTGTTCATTTTTCCTTCTTTAGGCTCTTTCTTCTGCAAATGAACGGAGTCAAAGGTGTGTGATGTGCATAACTGGTCGGAGATTTCGGTGCGAGTTATTGTCACGTGGTACTACAGCAGGGGAAATTGTATTCCTCTGGTTATGTTATATTTACACATACGTTGTGGTGTAGATATGGGGTAACATGTGTGTAGGTTTTTATATTTTCTGCTTCATCTGTGTATATAGATTTGGGTATTTTTTAAAAGAAATTTTAATGAATTTTTTTTGCTGACCTCAAAAAAATTTATATAAAATCATTTTTTGTCATCTTTATTGGTAGTTCATGTCTGTTTGTGATTATTCTTTCATTTTTTTTCGTTCATTTTTTTATATCTCTTTTTCTTTCTCTCTCACTCTGATCTCTTCTAGTCTTCTACACCTCTCTTCCTCTCATTTTCCTCTTCCTCTTATTTTATTCTTAAAAGTCTTTTTCTATTATAATTTATTGTTATCGTCAAATAATTGCATTTATATTTAAACAATTTATTATTTTTTAATCATTATAATATTAGTATTAAGTATCTATTACCTTTGTCAATGATTAATTTTCACTAATAAATTTGTCTATAGTTACAATTAGTGTGATATTTTCTTTTAATTATATTTTTTAATCTATAAAACTTAAATTCAAAATCTTATTTAAAAAATTCAAACTCAATATCACTCATATCAATATCAGATAATTTTTCTTTATATTAATTTCATTATATTTATTTAGGAATTATGAACTATTCATTATTAATATTTGCAAATGGGACAAACTTACACTAACATTATGGTCTTATGGGCTAGTTTATTTATGTTTAAAAAATTACTTTTTAAAACAAAATAAGTAGCTTTATAATTTTTTGATGTTTTTGTTTAAACTGCATATACTTAATAAAAATAAGCAGTTTTTTTTTTTGTTTTTTAAAGAAACAAATCTTAACTACTTCTTAAATAGGCGCTTATAAAAAAACATTTTTTTAAATTACTTTCTTTTTAATATTTAAACAAACTAGCCTTATATAAGGAACCGTCAACTTAAGCTTTGAGACACAACAATAATTATTCTCTCTTTCTATCACTATCCTTTGTATAATATTTCTCATTAGTCAGTGTTTTAAGATTTATTTGAATAAATTTCTTCATAATTACATATAAATTTATAGGAGAAGAATATAAGAAAAAAATAAACTTCTCATAAGTCAAAATTTTGCTTATATCATAAGTTAAAAATATCTTTAAGAAAAGTTAATAATTTTTTTACAAATTAATTTATACATAAACTAATTTAAACTTATAAAAAAAACTCATTTTATTTTGTCTTCTAAAAAAAATACTTGCAGAGAAAATTTTCAAACATGTTAAGATAGTCCACAATATCAACTGTTTGCTACGTTGAGTGTGGACAATGGTAATTTCTTATACTTTCCAAGAAGCTAATTGGTGCATGAGCACCTTTCTCACTTAGGTCATGATGACTCCTTCAAATTTCACGTGTGCAAGTTCTCTCCTCCTTTCTTCTTATTCAACCTTCATTTGAGGGATGATGTAGCAAATTAAGGTTGCAATTACAGAATTACTGAAAGAGACTTATAAAAATATCTAAATCAAAAGTAAACATTTATGTTACAATTTAGTGTGTTAATCCGTTTTGATAATTGAAAAGAAAAAAAAACAACTATGTAAGATTCAAAGTCAAAAACAAATTTCAAAGCTATACACCTGATTTGTGTCATTGGTTTAGTCAATATTTTCGGATGGAGGGCTTTTATACACGGGTGATAACAACTTATGAAATAAAGTAATTAAATATATACTACTTTCTCTTTGGTTTTTATATTTGTCGTTTCTGGAGAAAAAATATTTTTACATAGAAGTTTTTTTTTGTTTTTTTAATTTAAGTTTGTAATATATCAATTAATACTACTTTTCAACTTAATGGGTGTATTTAGAAGATTTTATTTATGATTTATTTAGATTTATATTATGACTTAATTACTTATATAAATATTTGGGAGGGAGGTTTATAAAATGTTCATATAAAAATAGTTTAACCTGATTTTCTCTTCAATTATAAAATTAACTTACATATACACGTAAGTGCTTACAAGATGAGAACTTAATAAATACCACTGAATTAAGTTATTTAACCCAATACACTCGTTATATATATTTTTTTCAATTATATTCTTATCTTAATTAATGATACTCTTAGTTATATATAATTTTTAATTCTAGAATAACATTAATTATGCCGGCAGAGGGAAATGTTGGAAAAATAAATAAGAGAAATATCAATTAATAAGAGAGATAAATAATATAATAAAATTCAATTTTTTTTATAGATAAAACAAATCAAAATATCAATAACATTTATAAACGTCATAAAACTAGAGAAGGGAACAAATAAGTAACGGAACCGGCTTCTTGCATTGCATGCATGAATGCATATACTGCATTTATCAATAAATTAACTTAATTTGAGGAGGGATTCAGTTTATGATAAACCTTTATATATGTAGTTTCTTAGGTTTTTTTTTAATATATTTTTCTAATTAGATTTGAAGTTTCACCTAATTAACTCTTGCAATAAAAATTTATATTAAAATTCAATATAGATTATTGAGATAAAATTTTAATTTTAATTATAATTAGAAAACAGCATAAAAAATACCTAAAAAACTGTATTTAAGTTTTATTCTTTAATTTATACGTGAGTTATCTTCCTCTTATATTATGCAAAAAAAATTTACTAGATAATTTTATCTAAAAATCCATAGTTGATTTAAGAGTTTTTATAACACAAATGATATTTTAAAAAAATTAAAATCAACTTAAAGTATTCAAAACCTTATTCATGTACATCACATATAATTAACATAGTGTATGCTTTAGAAATATGTGAAAATACAAATCAATATTTAATCTTATTCTTATTATTATTATTATTATTGTTATTTTCAATATATATATATATATATATAGAAAATGCTATTAACACAGGAAAAAAGGTTAGGAGACAATGTTTTTCCACGAATGGAAGATTATTTCTGAATAATATTCTTACTTATAGTGACATAACTGGTCATGATCATGACTTAGGCTGATACTAAACGGTAATTATTCATATAATGATCATAATGTAAATAAGTGATTCTTGTGTACTTACCACTTATTTGAGTACACGATAAATTTAATTTGCAGACTGGATTTTATAAAAAGAAAGCTACTATGACGATAATGTATAATAAAATTCAAAACTTAAAAAAATGTAATTGACCATTAATTTTAATTTGACTAAACCTAATTAAAGAGGAAAGCTAGTTTGATGATGCTGCGTGCGTGCGATAAGACTCAATACGTAAAATATGTAGCCGACTATACCGTGAAACGCATGCTCAATTTATTGTGCCACAAGGTCAAGAATATATTTTTATAATTTCATGTAGTGATGTAACTGTTCTATACTATTGGAACGTAACACACTCAATCGTCATGTTTAATAAGTAAATGTAATTTTTAAACATGACTTTGAACCTACTTTTGTATGCATATTGAACAGTTTTCAACCCCACAGTCCACACTTTGTACCCATTGGACCTGCATTAAAGGTACATTGCATAGACTAAACTCTTGTTTCTTTAAATTAAATTAATTAAGATAAAAACAAAACCATCTGTTTTAATTTGAAGAAGGCGGCATTTAACACGGACCCGGACCAAAGTGGTACATGCATGATAACTTATTAGTTTAACCAGATTGTTGGATATAATATATATCTTTTAAGATCAATAGTCAAGATGAGACTGAGTATTGTGTAGGTTGATCACTTTTTGATGTAGCCAGTTAAGTATGCAAATATGTGTTTATTGTTGTTTAATACTCACATAAAAAGGAGGGAAAAAAAACGATCGTGCTAACATGTTAATTAAAATATAACTTGGAGTAACAGAATAAAAAGATCAAAAGTAAAGAAGATAAGAGTTTAAGGAGAATAAGAATTGTGTGTATTATTTTTAAGAGTAATAGCCTATATATACTATAAATACAAATTAAAAAGATATGAGAATATTCATAACAAATTTAGGTTAGTTTGCTACGTAACCAACTTGTATAATCTTTCGCCGAGATAGGACTTAAAGATGTTAAAGAGGATTGAACTAAATTTATTTATTTAATTAATCTAATCGGGTTAGGTTAAGTTGAATGATTTAACCTATAAATTCACATAATTCATTATTAGAGTAGGGTTGGATTAAAATTCTTAACCCATTAATAAAACAAGTTGAATCTACTAAAGGGATAAAACTCATTAGTTGATTAAATTCATTATAATATGAATGACTTCAATTTCTATGAATAAACAAAAAATCAATCTAACTCAATTTATTTTTTAACAGGTTAAAAGTCAATTAGGTTTGTGCTTCACAGTCTACTCGAAAGCTTGAACCCATCGAATAACCAATCTTCGATGGCATCACCCACTAGTTGAACTCTCAAGCCCACCATTCCCACCAAACCAAAACACGCATCAAGAACCCAAGTCATGCAACACAGCAAGTAAAGTTGTGAACATGGACCAATGATCGAGAAAAGAAAACATGCATGCTTAGTCTTGAAAAAAAAAATGGCCACCAATGGCCTCCACGTATCCATTCACTACAACATTTATGGCCTACGGCAACACATTTCCTGGAGAGAAAAAAAACCATTGCATTAGGTAATAATAAGCAACGGGTTTTTCAGATGTTGTCATTGGCAGAAAAAATATTTATTATTTTAGACAACATTTTAAGATTGTTTTCTATATGAAATAGGCAACCTTTTTTGCCTTTTTTATTTTTATAAAACAGTTGTAAAGTTGTAAAATCATGGTATAATAAAATGTAAAAATTGTTCTATTATGCAACAAAAATTAGATTGCGTGATAATTTTTTATTTTTTATTTTTGCCCTCCAGTATGATATTTGGCCAAAACCATTTGAGTTCTGAGGCAGCTTTCAGTTCTCACGCAGCGCAGCACCGCACTCCGTCACGCACTGTACCACGACGCGGCGTCAATGATGTCGCACTCTGTCACGCACTGAACTCCATCGCGCCATTACGATGCTATGCGCTCCGTCACGCGTTAGTTTCTTTCTTCCTTAATCGCTTTTGCGCAGCTATTCTCTTCTGTGCCTTAGTCTCTTACCGCACTCTCACAGAACCCCAACGCTGAGGTAAGCTTTTGTCTCTGTATTTAGCTATTATGCTTTGAATTTTGTTTCTGTATTTCACGTTAGTTGCATGAAGAAACCCCATTGGACCAAACACAATCTTTGGCTCTGAAGTTCCTGAAAGAAGCAGTGAATGGTGCTTGGTTCCATTCAGTCTTCACTAGCCCTCCTCTCCTTTGCCCAATCATCAACGTTCCATTTACTTGTATATAGCTTCATAGATTGGTTCTTTGGATATTCCACACCCACACCCTCCAACTTCTTGAACTCCCTTATTGGTCTTCCATCAACATAGAATCTGAAAAGTAAAAGAATCCATGCATTGAGTATTGAATATTGAATATTCCAATGCAAGGTTGTATTATTCTGGAGATTATGAACTTACACAACAAGTGCAGGATTCCAGAGAAAGGAATAGGTGCGGAAATCTGTAGTTGGGTCTGTTACCTTTTTCTTGTGTGTGTACAGATTAGTATGAACTGTATCAGGATCACCATTCAGATTTCCTAGGAACTCAAAGTCTAACTCATCCCAAAATGATCCTTTTGAACGTAACTGCATCATTTAGAAAATTATACATTAGAAATAGATAGAATCAAGCTAAATAAAGTCATAAACATGCAATAGGAGTATGAGTCAGTGTGTGATTTGTGTCATGTGGGTTAAGCAAGTCATTAGTGACCAATGTGTGAGTTTTATTTTTGAAATCTGATTGGGTACGTACATGGCACTCTTGCAGTAACAGAAAGGCAATTGAATTTTGGGGCTGGTTATGGTGTCAAGTTTTTGTATGTATTTGGGTTTTTTTTTTTGTTTATTTGGGTTTAAACGGGATTGGGAATGATTTGAGGTATTTATTTGTGACTCTCTACCTAGGAAGTGGGGACCAAGCTTCTTAGATGAGAATATCATATCGTGGTGAAAGTGTTTTGCAGTTTGGGGATACTAAAACATTTTTTCTATTTGACAAAAGGATGTTTTGTGTGAGATGCTGTGTGTGTGGGACCAAGTGTCTAGGTGAATGGTATATTAAAATGGCTTGTGGGCAGGTTTTTTTTTTTTTTTTTGTGTTGGGTTAGTGGGGGGTAGCGTGTTTTTGCTGTGCTGCTTACTATTTATCACTTTGAAAACTTAGAATTCTTATCTTCACACAAAGTGCTAGTGCGTTGGGCCTGCCTCTTCCCTCATCTTCCGTTCACTTTGTGGGTCAATGTCTTCACTCTTCTCCTTTTTCTTCTCTCTTTTTTACTAATGGATGCTTATTGCTTAGCTCAAATGGACAACTTAGATAATGTTTGTTAAAACTTAAAATCATGGCTGAGTTATTTTAAATCATGGCCATGATGAAAACGAACAAATCTCTTTCTCGTACCAAACTGAGATAATTTCAACCCCATCCACCTGCATTTTTTATACCTAACATTGAAACATTCACTGTCCATAATCATGATCCACAGTCTTGGATAATTTATAGCCGGAATGTCTCCATAAACTGCATTTAATTCAGCATAAGGGCTCGGATGATCAGATAGAAAAATTAAAATTATGGTCTGCCATTCTTCAATTGAGATAATCAATATAGTATACTATCAAATAGCAACATATAGCAGGGAGTAATTGTTTTCTTAATAAGCAAATATATATATATATATATATATATATATTTGTTTAAAACATTTTGTTTCTCTGTTCAAGTTAGGATACTTATTAGTATGTTATTTTGAACTTGTTTGAGAAAATCTAAAGAAGAGAAACTTATATTTATGAGGTTAGACAGTGGATTTGGAACCTCATTATTTTTTTCCTTTGATTTGAATTTATGATATTGTGGTTGAGTTTTTTAATAGATTCTACTTTGTCTACTATTTTTTAACAATAAATATATGTGTTTACAATTATTTAATGTTATATATTATTTTTAACTTTCTATAATTTCTTTATTATTTTAGTGAAATTCTTGTCCCAATTGATAAACAAATGAATGATTGTTTCTATTCATTACGTTTTAGATTATCTTTTTCTGTACATGTTGCCCCTTTTAGTTGTAAGAATATATTTTATACATAGGATGATTCTCACGTGGACTGCAATACATTTATTTTTATATATATCTTATTTGTCTTGTGTTTGCTATGCTATATACAATACTCTTGAAAAGTCTATAAAGCTTAAGATTGCCTGTGTTGTGGCATGCTATGTTAGTTCATTAATATGGACTATGGAGAATGCTATCACTTTTTGTGCTTTTGTTTAAACTTTTTTATTAATAAAATTCATTATTTATTGATCTCCTTTTTTCTTTAGATGGATGTTGCTGGTAACCAATGAAGATCAAAACTTGGAATCAAGTAGAAGATAAAGAATATTGTTTGTATGGTGATTATTCTTAAGTAACTTTTGATGTTTAATCTCTTTTTGGTATTATTATCTTAATAGTTGGCTAAGAATTATTATTGACATTATGTTTGGGAAATACATTAGAGACCCAATTAATTGCTTTCATTATCATGACTTTTAGTTTATCACAAACTAATTTTGGTGATCAAGTTATTAATGATATGGGGGCACTATCTTTTTTTTTTTCCTTCACTAGTGTGGATACAAAGTTATATTTTTATATTGAATATTTGTTAATTAAAAAAGAATATTCGTAAGTCCAAAATTATTGTCTTAATTATAAGAAAAAAATGTAGTATATTCGTAATTCAAAAAATATTATTCCATTTAAAAAATTATATTTAAGCTTAATTATAATAATTATATAACCAAAAACAATGTTTTAAGTTTGTTTCCTTTTGATGATACAGTAAAAAATTGTTCTTTATTTTATTTAATACAATGGTTTTTATGTGATGCGTTTTATTATTACATTGATAAACCGTTAATGTGGATAGTTTTATAAACCGTTTTTTTATTTCATTTTATACAATGATTTTTATGTGTTGCATTTTCTTACTAAGGTGATAAACTATTCTCATAAATAGTTTTATAAGCTAGCTGTTCTCTTAGCCATACCAAGGGTAACAGTTTTATTGTCATAGTTGTCTTTATGAAAAAGACCACTCTCTTAGGAATGGGCAACGCCTTAGATACCATGTTTTTAAAACCGTTCTTGTAGATAGAGAGAACGGTTTTTGTGTAATGGGCAACACTTTGTATGTGTTTTCGTAGAGGAAAAATGTTGAAGTGATTTTTGCTGCAGCTTAATTAGCTTCCTTCAGACTTGGATTGTTTTTGGGTCGCTATTGAACCTACTCTAGCTAGGCTCGTATCAGTCGTCTAGAAATGCCTTATTTAATTTAGCTGTCAAATATTTTTAGTGCCAACAACAACACAAATTAATATTCAATTCAAGCCTTTACTTATGAAAGCAAAACTCCTTATTACTACTTAGACCAATAAACATTGATATTTTCATCAATAACTATGTCATCACTTGTATTTTTTTTTTTTTAAATACTGCACACATATTAATAAATCAAACATAAATAATTTTCTAGAGCTTTCTTCTTTTAAATATTTTCAGGTGACGCACATGCGAGTAATGATATTATCTATCCTTTTTTATATATATAAGAAACGTTTGTAATCTATGTTTACAAGCTTTTACCTTTGGTGATAGTGAGAGTTGTAGTAAACCAAAACTAGTTAATTACGATGCTCTCCTGATTGAAGCTACTGGAAGAAAAATGCTGAGAATATAGTATATAGTTTTAGCTTAGATGAAATTAAGGACCGTCGTTTCTGTGGTGGGGTGGTTTTGTAATTAAGTATAGTACATTTTATGTTTTGTACCCCATTTTTTAATAAACTTGATCAATACTTGTGTCAAGTTTGGTTTCTTCAATGATATATATTTAGCTTATAAAAAAAACAAGTTTAGACGAAAGGACATAATGCATAATACCACCTTGACTTCTAAATAAGCTTAGCTAACTACACTGATATTGTCCAGGACTCCAAGTTATGACTTATGAGAGTGCCAATCAAGGCAGAAAATTGTATCTTCAATATGTATGT